>NW_018736174.1:17500-112490 GCF_002204515.2 Aedes aegypti | reverse complement strand
AGCTTCGAAAATGCCGATATTCATTCTAAGTCAACCATTATGCCAAACGGCCATTATGCCAAACGACCATTATGCCAAAGGACCATTATGCCAAACGACTTTATGCCAAACGGGGTACAATCTAGCAGATGGTAGTCCCGATACTTTTCGTTTCTCATTGACGAACTTCCAGAAGCGCTTTGGGTTTGACTTCAAATTTCGCTGGATATTGTGCTGATATCTGGAGAAGCACCGCTGACTGGCATATTCATACTTATGATTGAGCCTAACATAAGCAATTCTTAGCGAAACTGTGCGGTGATTAGTAAACCGCCACAAGGCAGCTTTTTTAAACGTTTTTAACCGTCGCAGCGAAGTCGTTTGCCAAGGAGGTCCGGTTTTGTGCTCTTGGCTCTTTTTTGGTATGTGCCTGTCAATCGCGTACGTCAAAATAGCGGAGAAAGTCTAAGCCGCAGACTCGATATTATTAGGATCTAGAACATTTTACCAGTCGAGAGTCGTGAATAATTCAGCGATGCTGCGATGATCCGCTCTGTGGAAATCGTTCGGAAAGGTGACGGACGAATTAATGGACTCGTGCATCAAGGAGTGCTTAATCGTTACGAGTAATGGGGGATGGTGCGCAACCATTTTAACGAGAGGGCAAGGAGCCATCACTACTGATGTATTTTTTTTTCTATCTTTATTAACGAGATTTTTAGCCCTGGGCTAGTTCATCTCGGGACCAACGGCTTTACTTCCCTTCCGAAGGAAGTCGTCACTACACGGGTAGAAATCAGAATCCAAAAACTAGATTATGCCTCATGATATCATGATTCCAGCGTGTTTTCGTCTTATGAAAATACACCATGATTTGGACTCATGATATCATGAGTCAGATTGCCGGAACGAAACACACGCGTTAGGTTTTTGTAGCTGATTGCTCGGAATCATGATTCAAATGCCAAAAATGCTGAGTCGCGCATCCGTTTATGATCGACAAAATAAATAAAAAGAGCATACATTGAGATTCGAGCCAAGAACCTTCTGATTGTGAGTCACGTACTCTACCATTCAACCACTTCGTCATCTTGAATTTAGAGTGATCGATACGAATGAGCTGAAGCAAAGTGCGCCGCTTAGTGTTTTCACACTGGATGTTACGCTTATAAGGAATCATGATTATGACTCCAGGAATCATGATTTGTGATCCTGATATTATGACCTAACCAATTTATGAATTTCATGATTTGTAAATCATGGTGTGGGGATCAGATTTTTATCCGTGTTTAACTTTTTTGTCAGTGACTATCTCGGGGATGGGATTCGATCCCCGGTCCTCGGCGTGAGAAGCGTGTGTTCTAACCACTACACCAGGTCCGTCCCCACACTACTGATGTAGACGAATCCAAATCACTAAAGAAACATAGATCCGTTCTCATTGGTGACAGAGTTGATTTGTTGTAATGTGGCAGCGCTGTAGCTACCAAGAAGAGTGACCGTTCCAGGTTGGAATTGGGAGTGATTAGTGTCCGGGTAGAGGAAACCCCTGTCTGATGAAATCCACGAGATACTAGGTAGATTGAAATCCCCGAGCACAAAAATCTCATCCACGGCACTAGCCGTCTCGAGAATATCGTGTACAGATCTACAGTGGGCTTCGATATACTCGATGTCACGTGTGCGATCAGGTGGGATATACACAGCACACACGAACAGCTTACGATCACCGAGATTAATTGTCGTCAAAACTTGCTCAAGACATACATCTTATCGATTGTCCGACATTTCCCCGAATGCAATTTCCTCGAATGACGTTTTCCCGAATGAACTATTTCCCCGAAAATTATTTTCCCGAATGTACCATTTCCCCGAAAAAATCATAATGTAAATGACATACTGAAGGCTATCCATGTTCCTGCTGCCAAATAGTATTTAACGTGTTAGCTGATGTAAGATTAGACGAAAATTGATTAAGGTACCCCGGGGCAAGTGGGACATAAAAAAACGATAGTTCAAACAGATTGTTCAATATAATTTAATAAATGTCAATATTTTGCAAATCCAACAACACGGTCACATTTTGGCAACATATTTGCTGGTGTGTGCATGAATTTGATCGAATAATTTCGAAATTGTGAAAACTTTAGAAGAAAGATGGACAATGAGCCATTAGACGCAGTTACCTCGCTTAACGGGGCAAGTGGGACACATCCAGTTTCATGCGTCAAACCACATCAGTAAGTCAACCATTGCAATAATAGGATTGATAAATCATGGATTTTCAATTTTGAGTACATATTTGATGTACAGAAAGGATCAACCATAAAATACGTAACGTTTTAGGAAGAAAACGTAAATGTAAGATTATGTCACATCGCATTTAATTTTAACTGAAAATTCCTCACTGAAAGCGTAAAGAGGTATAAAACATGTTTAAAATATATCATTTATAAGTTATCAATCGAAATGCAGCACGTAAACTTTCAATAATTGACGATTTTTTAAATATTTCATTATTATTTGTTATGGTGGAAAACCACTTAATGGGATGGATCTGTTTTCCGCAATTACTGAATTTGGTAGAAATACCAAATAAAGTTCAATTATAAATAGTATAGTAATCGTTCTCATGATGTATTTTAAATTTTATCTCTGTCTTCGTTGAATTTTAAATTCATATTTATTAAATAAAAATAGAAAAAAAAAAGATTTAGACAAATTAGTCATTTTTTCTCCCTATTCAACAGGTACGTTGTTTTAGTTTTTTTTTTAATCATTCGTTTGAATGTTTTAGAGCTACTCTCTAGGAAAATGTTTGAAACGTTTAGGAAATGTTTGGATTCTGGTGCTTGTTTCGATAGGTCCCACTTACCCCGGGTATAAAGATATTTTGGGGTAAGTTAGACCATAGAAATTTTCATATGAAATGAAAACAAATTACCTGTTTATCGTAAGCAGCTTGTAACAATACTTAAAGTTGTAGCTTACCGATGATAATTCGATTTATAGCTAAATTATTTTTTGCGAGTCAATGCAGAACGTGAAACGTGTCACTATTTATCATGCAAGTTAAAAATGGTGCTGAGCTGACAACTGTTACATGGAGCACATGGTATTGAAAATAACAATAATTTTTGTACTAAATACTTTCCTTATCATTGTATCTTCAACTTTCTAGAAGAATACCCCCTTGAAAAACTTTTCCTACACGAGCTATGACGGAATGTCCCACTTACCCCGGATTCTCACTTGCCCCGGGGTACCTTAATTTATTATGAAAATCTATGTGTTTAAAATTACAGATGATCAAAATAATGTGCCACGAGCATTTGATGAAAAAAGCGAGCACATGATAGGAAATTTCATTTGAAGCGGTATCTTTTGAGTATAGATATTTGGCTTATGAACATTTGGACGGCTTAGATTTGCCTTCTTAGAATAAAAGGCTGTTCTTTATATTTATGCTGTTCCAATATTCAGTGGCACTTAGATGTTAATCTTAAATTTTCTTTTCTTTTTATAATAGGCTGTTCTTTCACATTGTTATTCTTACACAAAGATGCCTTATTTGGCCAAACGTCTTCGTGTCATATGTCCACTTGGTTAAACGTTATTTTATTATACTTAGTGACAGTAGCTACAGTGAAACCATTGATCCTTAGAATCTATTATATCTTGCACTACATAATTAAACCTTGAGTCTCCCTTCTAGTCTTTCTTCTCCCCTTGACAAACAATGTAAGTTTTCTAGATAATTTTTTCATGTCTTGGATAGAAACATTTTTTCCGAACGCCAATTTTTCCAAAAAGTTCCTAAATAGGTCATCTAGTCGAAAACGTTAAACATGGAGAACATGTTAGTAATGAATACTAAAAATGCTAATAATCACTAATTAAACAGAAAAAATCGCCTATTTGAAAAAAAAAGTTATTTAAGAGTAGATCGAAAGCATTGAAAATTTTGGATCAAAATATTAGAATCTGTAGTATTTGTTCTCACAATGACATTTGAACTAGTAGCATGTAATTACCAGAAAAAATCTGATTAAAATTTCAGTACCTCTGTTAATTTATATTGATGTATTTATCTATGAAGAACATAAAGAAGGGCAAATTTATGGTGAAATCAGTAGCAGCTGCAATCAGAACAATATCAAACCAGCAATCATGCCTACGATGAAAAGAAGGTGAGTGTTTTAAAATTATCAACTATGTTGATGCCAATGATTATTAGACCAATAATAAAAAGAAGAACAACCTATGTTCTAAAGAAAGGATTTTTATAAAATTGAAAACAAGCCTTTTACGTTCTCAGTTGTAGTTAAAAAAAAATATCTGCTTATGTTTTAAGAAACACAATCTACTAACGCGGAAATAATGATCGAATGATAGCTTGGACACGGTATGCTGGACTGTCAGATACGTCCAAAATCAACTAATGTCGAATTCGTTTTTAAGCCTAGGTTGGAGCTGGCGAAACTTGGAACTGGTCATTCTGAATCACAGTTTCAACTCCAACCCGATTCAGGTTCGACCGAACTACAATTTGCTTGACGTTGGTTTATTTATGTGTTGATCACTGATCCAGTTCCTAAAAATGAAAACGACATTAGTTATTCATTAGACATTAGTCATTCATTCTTTCTAAGTTTTCATGCAGTGATGATCTCATTAGAGTCACGTCTTTGAATCCTGCAAACTGTTTTCAACCAGTCAAACTTTATTTCATTATTCTGCCTTTGCCCGTTCAGCCAGATGTCATTAAGATGAATTATGTTCGAAGAAACAATATTAAACGTCAGATTTGTTCATCTCTTGAATGTTCTTTCGAAACATTTTATGTATTTTTATTACGATAATAAAATTATAAATATAATGAAATATAATAAAATTTGAATACGGAACTTAACTTTTTTAACATATTTTCAAAAGCAGACCTGCCAGTAAAAACTGTCATCGATTTTCACTCCAAATATCTTATCTATCGTTTTTTGATTCAAATCATTCATAAGAGAACCATTCGTTTGAAGCGATTATCAAGCTTGCTGAATATAGTCTTAGGCAGCGTTCATTTATTAAGTAACGCCAAATTTGGAAATTTGTAACCCCTTCCCCCCATCCGTGACGCTTTTTGTATGAAAAATTTTTAAGTTTTTGTGCGAGCCGTAACGTTTGGACCTACTCCTCCCTCTCTCTAGAGCATTACGTAATTTGTGGATGATACCTTCACCGATATATTTTAAATAAATAAAAATTGTCTTTGGAAAAAGCTTTCGGGGAAATAGTACAATCGGGAAAACAGTTCATTCAGGAAAATGGTTTTCGGGAGAAAATCCTTCGGGGAAATGTCGGACAATCGTATTATCTATAGCCTTAGGCTTTAAATTTGAGTTGACTGCAATTAATACACCTCCACCAGTAGCTTTTCCACTGTTCTTTATGCTAATCCAGTATCAGTACTAATCCAGTAATACTTCTTCTCTAGTGGATACCATGAAGGTTGTGCGATAGTCTATATTAAGTAATCCAAGATCTGTACTACTTAAGTATTCCATCAGACTGCAGCCTCTCAAATTGATATCTGAGCTGCCCCAGATGATGTGATTAGTATTGGCATCACTGTCCACAATCAGCGGAAGACCTTTTGTTACGCAGTGTACGACAACTCGTTTGAAATCATCCGTTGGGGATGGTTCGTCATGTGGCTAATATACCGAACAATAGACGTATTCCCTATTGAGATCACCAACAGAAACATCGATTGTGACGGCACATTCATCTCTGGTAGTTATTTCAGAAATGAGTGCAGCAACGATTGCGTTATTTAGGGTAACCCGGTTTGAATTAAGAAGTAATTTGCGCGGGGCAAGGAACGCAAGTTTGCCATTTCACGTTTGCTGAAAGTAGCAAAAACTGGATGCAAAAAAAATGCGAGGATTTTTTTGGTACTCTAAATGCTCACCTTAACTCACACTTGTGCTTTATGGCCGTGTGGTTAGTGTTACCAAGCATTTAGCCGCATCGTGTCAAGGAGTGTGGGTTCGATTCCCGCTACGGTCCGGAAAACTTTTCGTCAGGAAAGTATTTCGACTGTGCCACTGGGCGTTGCATGCTTGACAACGGTCTAGTGTGGTGCTTCCTTCAAAGGGCAAATTGTCCAATGAAGGAAGCATTAACGTGTCAGTGTCTTTAAAAAAATATATTTTTTGCTGCTTTTATCGTTCTTATAAAAACAAATAAAAAAAATCACAAAAACATTTCTTCTGCAGCCCAACGAACATAGCTATGTTGCAAATTTTTGAAACCGGTACATTTGTATATCGTGAAGACACCTTCAATACCAACCTCGATTCGCCACCAGTACTTGGTAAGATTAATTTTGCGAAAGTAGACTAAAATGTTTTAATCCAATTTCTTCACAGCGAAAATGCATCGAAAATTTTAATTCAATTTCATACTCCTTCGTATTTTGTTGCCGTTGGTTGAACTAAATGAAGCGCATCAGGCGTAGAATGAAAACTGACAGCAGGGGACAGAATGAGATGGGTTGAATTCGTGGGTGATTGTCGGTGAAGTTGGAGTAGAGGAAAACAGTGGATGTTACTGACGCTTCAAGCCGGTCGCGTTCAGTGCTAAAAACGGGGAAAACGTTGAATGACAAATTTAATAAAAAAGATTTTAATGTCTTTTCAGCGTTGATTCATTTAGAAGATGTTTTAACGTTATTTCCGACGCGCTCTCGTTATATAGCGCAAGGATCGAATGGTAGAGGTTGTGGGTGACATTAAACTCTCTAACGTGGCACTGGATAATGTCCCCGACGGCAAGGCAGCGTTAATTCTTTTATGTCGCTCTGTGTTCGCATGTTGTTTTCTTTGAAGGAATTCCGTCCTAAATTATCCCATTTCATGGCTTTTGACTTTTAAGGGAAAATGAGCTTCAGCGGTAATATAATGTGGCGTATGTTGTTGACGCATATGTCACGTTTAATTTAATTGTTTTTCATGTCGGGTGTATTGTGGAGACGTTGATTTCCCTTCCACGAATATTTCTCGAGCAAACTGATAAACAAAATATCAGATTGGGTACGTAGCTTTTTATCATAGATGGAAAGGGTGACTAGCATGTTATAGTACAATAATGGCTATTGTTTCGAATTGCGAAAATCACTTTTCTTATGATGACTTTAGCAGTATACAAATGACCTGTTTCACATTAGTGTTAGGATGTCCAAGGATTAAAACAGTGTTGAAAAAGCTTTAGCTTTAGCAAATATCATCAAGAGATTCAACCATATCAATTTATGATGCGTATTTTAAAAACCTTTTTATGATAATTTATGATTCTAAAACACAAATAAATCAGTTTTTCCGTTGAGTTTGATTGGTTGGTAAATACTCAACCTAAAATGATTGTACGATTTCATTTCTAAAACCTGAAACTTTTTTCCGAAAGATCAATAAAATATTATCAAAAAGGCTGTACGGTTTGAGTAAATGAGAAAAAATATCACTTTTAACTATTTCTATTCATTCGGCTTTGGTAAAAACTGTAAGTAGAATAATGTTTTTTGCTCTTAAATCGATTGGGCGATGTGTGTTACTGAAGAGACATTCTAGAGCAAATAAAGCATTTGGTAGTACTTTGTACTGTACATACGTTCAAAACGGAAGATGATCCATCTTGCCTCGTGTATCGATTTACATGGGACTACTCTCCCATGTAGTCTAAAACACATATGTTTTCACAGACAGGAAATGTAAACCTAAAGTAATTATTGGGCAACTTTTAAGTAAAATCATGCAATTTATATGACAGAATTATTCATGTTATTTAAAAAGATATATTGTGCCCAATAATGGCACTAACCTATCTTGCCCCAGGTTAACCTAAATATGCACACCTTTTACCACCATTCAAGGGTCGAACACCATAGTTTTTCAAACATTGATTTTTTGTAAGATACCCCACTCGAAAACTAATTTTTATGTTGTAATGTCACAGATTTTTTTTCTTTTTTTTTTTGTTATTCTTTAGTGGTATCATTCCAAACATTACATTCATTCCAAATATTACATACATTTCATTTGCCGTAGAAGTTCAGATTATTAACAGGTGAGTTGATTTCACCTGCTTATAAGAGAAAAAACACGCTTTCAATTGACTTAACCTAACTTACACTACAGATATGAACCAGCTTTTGGCTATAAATCTCTCTAATATTGATAAAAAAAAATAACTTACCCTAAATATATAACGCATTAAGTGTGGTAATAGAAGATTGTAACGAAATTATTAATTATTTGATTTGACATTTGTTCCAATGTTTTAACATTGGATATTCTGTGTAACTCATTGGTACTATACCAGGGAGGAAGCTTCAGAATCATTTTCAAAATTTTATTTTGAATTCTCTGCAGAGCTTTCTTCCTGGTATTACAACAGCTAGTCCATATTGGTACAGCATATAACATGGCAGGCCTGAAAGTATGTTTGAATATCAAAAGCTTGTTCTTAAGACAAAATTTTGATTTTCTATTAATAAGGTGATAGAGATATTTTACATATTTGTTACCTAAATTTGGCTTGAATGCCCTCAATGTGATTTTTGAAAGCTAAATTCTTATCTAGCATGAGCCTTAGATACTGAAATTCATCTGACCAATTTATTGGAACCCCTCTCATCGTGACAACATGTCTACTTGAAGGTTTCAAATAAAGAGCTTTTGGTTTATGTGGTGATATTATTTGTTAAGTTTTAAACGCATTAAGAGAAATCTTCTATTTATGCAAGTGTGAAGAAAAAATATCCAATTTTTTTTGCAATCTACTACAGATGACACGCAGGCTTTGTCCTTTGGCGGAGAGGCCTGTGTCATCCGCAAACAAAGATTTTTGACATCCCTGAGGTAACTCAGGTAAGTCAGATGTGAAAATATTGTATAATATTGGTCCCAAAATGCTGCCTTGAGGAACACCAGCTTTTACAGGAAGTCTTTCAGATCTGGAGTTCTGATAATTAACCTGAAGTGTACGATTTGACAGTCGACATTGAATTGTTCTAACAATGTATCTTGGAAAATTAAAGTTTTTTTAATTATACCATTAAGCCTTCATGTCAAACACTGTTGAATGCCTTTTCTATGTCTAGAAGAGCAAGACCAGTAGTAAAGCCTTCAGATTTGTTGGAATGGATTAAATTTGTTACACGTAAAATTTGGTGAGTGGTGGAATGTCCATGGCGGAATCCGAACTGTTCATTGGCAAGAATTGAATTTTCGTTGATGTGGACCATCATTCCGTTCAAAATGACTTATTCAAAAAGTTTACTGATGGAAGAAAGCAAACTGATTGGGCGATAGCTTAAAGCTTCTGCAGGATTTTTGCCTGGTTTTAAAACTGGTAGAACCTTAGCATTTTTTCATTTGTCAGGAAAATATGCTAACTGAAAACATTTGTTAAATCAACTATCAACTAAGAATGATAAGCTACTTTCTGGAAGTTTCTTGACGAAGATGTAGAAAATTCCATCATCGCCGGGAGCTTTAATATATCTGTTTTTTTTTTTTATAATTGTTCTTACTTCTTCCAAATCAGTCTCCCAGGAAGTTTCGAAAGCGTTCTCTTGATTGAGAATATTTTCGAAGTCCTGAGTAACTTGATTTTCAATTGGACTAGTAAGTCCTAAATTTAAATTGTGCGCGCTTACAAACTGCATAGCAAGTTTTTGAGCTTTTTCGCAATTAGTTAGTAATAGTTTGTTTTCCTCTTTCAATGCCGGTATTGGCTTCTGAGGTTTTTTTCTCAAAATTTTAGATAATTTCCAAAAGGGCTTAAGGCCAGGGTCCAATTGAGACATTTTATTTTCAAAAATGTTTGTTTCTTTATTGAGAGAAACGTTTCTTGATTTCTTTCTGCAAATTCTGCCATATAATTTTCATAGCAGGATCGCGAGTGCGTTAAAATTGCCTTCTCCTCACGTTTTTAAGACGGATCAAGAGTTTAAGATCATCGTCTATAATCACGGGTTCAAATATTACTTCACATTTTGGAATTGCAATGCTCCTGGCTTCAACTATGGATTTTGTTAAAGTTTCTAGAGCATTGTCAATATCAAGTTATGTTTGTATAAAAAGTAATCAAGTTATGTTTGTAAAGAAATGTTAACATCAAGATTAAAGTCAATATATGTTACATCTATATTCCATTCAGCTCGAAAATAATTGAAAGTCGAGCTGATAGGATTGAGAATCGCTTCATGGGATATTTGAAATGCAACAGGGACATGATCAGAATACAAAATCAGCATGAATAATCAGTTAGCTACAAAGATGATTAGAGTCGGTTAAGACCATATCGATCGTAGATGGGTTTCTAAGAGCTTAGCTTAGACTGACTACACATATCGATGGTTGCTATTCCGTGATTGACCGAAGTCAGTGAAAATGCACAAAGAATCAACTAGAAGTTCGGCTGGGATTGGCCCTTCTTCAATGTGCATAATTCAGTGCCTCTATTTATACAGGGTCAATAACGGCGCCGGCCACGTCCTTGCAGTCAGGTGGGATTGGGGGAAGGAATGTCAATGTGTAACCTTTGCTATTTGGAGACCGTGTTTGCCTCTGCATCTCCACAAAGGTTACAGGGAGGGATGTTTGTTAATAGGAAGGTTCGTTGGGTCACAGGATTCACTTTGATAAGCGATTAGACCATGATAAATAATGATTTGTGAGATATATACATGCTTATATTTATATATAATATTTTTATTTGATATGAACAATTTCTATGCAGAGGAAAATTATGCCGACACTTGAGGTGACGAGCCATTCAAAGCTTGTTGAATAAAGTGAACCTTTCTCAAGTCTACACTTGTAGTGTCAAACCATTCAAAGTTTTTTTTTATAATTACAAAAATAAAGGTAAAAAGGGGTGTTCTGAAAATAAAAAAAAATGTTAAACATACGGTACGGTACGCGCTCGCAACCCTCAGGCACATTAGCCTATAAGTACTCTCTAGCTTGCTACGGTAGCTATCGGTACTCAAAGCCGTGCCCCAAGCCGGGCCACCATACCTCAGTATGGACGAGGCGACACTGGCCAGAAGCTTACGCTTGCTGGCGTACACCGCAGAGCTATTGGACATCATCCGGGACAGTGCCACAATAGCTGTGGAGGCTCTCTTGCAGGCATAATCGACATGGCTACCGAAGGTAAGCTTGTCGTCGATCATCACCCCCAAGTGTTTGACGGAGCGCTTCGAAGTGATTGTGCAGTCGCCTACACTGATCACCGCTTGCTGCACCGACTTTCGGTTGTTAACAACAACTGCCTCCGTTTTGTGGTGAGCCAATTCCAGTTTCCTGGAGCTCATCCACTCCTCCACAATTGCGATCGAGTGGGCTGCAGTCAATTCCACTTCTTTGATCGATTCACCGTAGACCTCCAGCGTAATATCGTCGGCAAAGCCAACGATGACCACACCCGCCGGGAATTTTAATCTCAACACCTCGTCGTACATGACATTCCATAACACCGGACCCAGGATGGAACCTTGCGGGACTCCTGAGGTTATGTGAAAGCACTTCCGACCCACCTCTGTGTCATAGACTAATACCCGATTCTGGAAGTAACTTCCGAGAATCTTATACAGGTACTCGGGTATCCCCAGACGCAGGAGCGCATCAGCAATAGCCGCCCAACTGGCACTATTAAATGCATTCCTTACATCCAGAGTCACTACTGCGCAGTAGCGAATACCCCTCCTCTTACGCTGGAGTGCTATCTCAGCGGTTTTCTTAACCGTCAGAATAGCGTCTACAGTGGACCTCCCTTTCCGGAAGCCGAACTGGTTGCCTGAGAGACCATTTACACCCTCGGTGTACCTCGACAGTTTGTTGAGGATGATCTTCTCGAGCACTTTCCCCACCGTGTCAATCAAGCATATTGGTCTACACGCCGACGGGTCACCGGGTGGTTTCCCCGCCTTTGGCAATAGTACCAGGCTCTGCCTCTTCCACGCATCTGGAAATACTCCCTCGTCCAGGCATATCTGCATAGCAGATCTGAACATACCGGGAGCCTCCAAGATTGCGACTTTGAGGGCCAGGTTTGGAACTCCGTCCGGACCTGGTGCCTTCCCCATGCTTAGGGATTTTGCAATCCCTACAAGTTCCTCATCAGTTACTCTATCCTCATCA
Source organism: Aedes aegypti (assembly GCF_002204515.2). Classification (NCBI taxonomy): domain Eukaryota; kingdom Metazoa; phylum Arthropoda; class Insecta; order Diptera; family Culicidae; genus Aedes; species Aedes aegypti. The sequence continues at coordinate 100,308 of NW_018736174.1, read as the reverse complement.
CCAGCCCCAATCCCCGGCTGTCCTACAAAAGGAGGCCATGGGCTAGGGTTGTGGCGCGGGAAGAGCTCCTCGATGATCCCCTCCAGCATCTGTGGAGACTGCTCCGTAGGAGCAATTGCACCTCTTGTCTTCGCCATTACGATCCTGTAGGCATCACCCCACGGGTTCGCGTTGGCACTCTGACAGAGTCCCTCGAAGCAGGCCTTTTTGCTTGCCCTTATCTCAGACTTCAGCGCGACTTTGGCAGCGGTGAACACCGCCCGTCGTTCTTCACGCTCCTGCTCGGTACGTGCTCGCTGCATCCGTCTCCTGGCCCGTAGGCAGGCACGGCGCAGGTTCGCAATAGCTTGAGTCCACCAGTATGTCGGTGGTCTCCCATTCCTAGGGTGGACTTTTCTAGGCATGGTCGCATCGCATGCACGCGTAAGCACCGCTACCAGTTCGTCCCCGCTTAGGCCGAGTAGGTTACGCTCACGGCGGAGCGCCTCCCTAAGTACTTCATCATTGAAGTACGATGTCTTCCACCTACGAGGGCTTGGCCTTGACCTAGCCGCTTCCTCAACCCGCTGCCTGCTGTTGTTGTAGTCGATACTGTAGCGAACCGCCAGGTGGTCGCTGTGAGTGTAGGCATCGTCTACCCTCCAGTTCGAACTACTCGTTAGGCCAGGACTACAAAAAGTAACGTCGATAATCAACTCCGCTCCGTTACGGCTGAAGGTACTTTTGGCACCAACATTAGCCAGATCGACATCTAGCACGGCCAGTGCCTCTAGCAGGATTTGACCTCGCTGGTTCGTGTTACGGCTTCCCCATTCCACGGCTCAGGCATTGAAGTCACCCGCTATTACAACTGGCCTTCGCCCTGTCAGCGCGGTCGTCATGCAGTCCAGCATCTGCGTGAACCGCTCGGTCGACCAACTCGGAGGCGCATAGCAGCTACAGAAGAGGACCCCGTTTACTTTGGCGATCACGAAGCCCTCGTAGGTAGTAGACACCAACTGCTGGACAGGGTATTTACCCGTTGTCCATATCGCCGCCATTTTTCCGGATCCATCCACGACCCAGTTGCCGTTGCCGGCGGGTACTCGGTATGGGTCCGATATGATGGCGATGTCCGTCCCCCACTCAGCAACTGACTGGTACAGCAGTTGCTGAGCTGCGTCACAGTGGTTCAGGTTCAGCTGCGTTACCTGCACTGTGATTTTTCGTTGATGGCTCGTTTGAAGGTCGGGCACCTTGAGCCTCCCGTTGGGTGATTGTTGTTCACGGACTTGCCGGAACAAATCAAGCACTTGAGAGGGTTCTTGCAGCCTAGTGCCTTATGACCTTCCTCACCACAACGCCTGCACAACTTAGTCCTATCAGGGCCTTTACAGCCCCAGGACTTGTGTCCAGGTTCCCTGCACCTAAAGCAGATCACTGGTTGCTCATGTATGTTCAGTGAACATACTGACCAACCAACCTTGATCTTACCTACCTTAGCGGACTTATTTGCGTCTGCCACAGGTAGGTGTACTAAGGCCACCTGAGTACCTGCCGGACCTTTCCGTAGCTGAACGGCGGTGGTGGGCACCTGCACTTCGCACTGTTGCCGCAGTGCCGTGACGAGCTCTTCTGCGTTAGTGATCTCATCCAGGTTCATCACCTTCAGAGTCGCTGACTGCGTCAGAGCCCTCACTTCAACACCAGCGCCAAGGACCTCTTCCGCCAAACTTTTGTAGGCGGCGCCCTTGCGCTCCTTGTCGCGCTTAAGCTCGAGGATCATTTCACCTGTACGAGTGCGTCTGACAATGCGTACGTCGGCTCCTAGATCCGCAAGCTTCCTTGGACCACCTGATGATTAGCGTCTGCACTAGTCACTCCTCGAGTCTACACGCCACCTCCTTTGGAGTTCCGAGACAATGTGGGTGATAGCCGATGAAACGGCATTCCAGCCAAACTCGTCTGCACACATCCTCTGGACCAAATTGTCCGGAGTCGTGTCCCGACCGCATGTGGCAAACATGCGGTCACGCATTGTGCGGAAACGCGGGCACACGAACAAAACGTGTTCCGCCGTTTCCTCTAAACCTGCACAAACTGGACATTCGGGAGAACCCGCATGACCGAAACGGTGACACGGTACGGTACGCGCTCGCAACCCTCAGGCACATTAGCCTATAAGTACTCTCTAGCTTGCTACGGTAGCTATTGGTACTCAAAGCCATGCCCCAAGCCGGGCCACCATACCTCAGTATGGACGAGGCGACACTGGCCAGAAGCTTACGCTTGCTGGCGTACACCGCAGAGCTATTGGACATCATCCGGGACAGTGCCACAAAAGCTGTGGAGGCTCTCTTGCAGGAATAATCGACATTGCTACCGAAGGTAAGCTTGTCGTCGATCATCACCCCCAAGTGTTTGACGGAAAGCTTCGAAGTGATTGTGAAGTCGCCTACACTAATCACCGCTTGCTGCACCGACTTTCAGTTGTTGACAACAACAGTCTCAGTTTTGTCGTTAGCCAATTCCAGTTTCCTGGAGCTCATCCACTCCTCCACAATTGCGATCGAGTGGGCTGCAGTCAATTCCACTTCTTCGATCGATTCACCGTAGACCTCCAGCGTAATATCACAGAGAAACAGACGTCACACTCTCATCGATGTCCATCGACCACCTTTTTAACGGTCGATTCAAATGTATGGTAGGTGGCCAATCCACCACCCGCAGCGTTCGCATCGTTTTTGTTTGTGTTTGACGTTTACACACTACCGCCACCTATTGGCCCATCGGCCAAATACAGTGATTTTAGCATTGGGCGTACATTTTCTTGCGACTATGATTTTGATCGCGATGTGTTCTAAGTGTTACGTCTGTTTGTCTGTGGTAATATCGTCGGCAAAGCCAACGATGACCACACCCGCCGGGAATTTTAATCTCAACACCTCGTCGTACATGACATTCCATAACACCGGACCCAGGATGGAACCTTGCGGGACTCCTGAGGTTATGTGAAAGCACTTCCGACCCACCTCTGTGTCATAGACTACTACCCGATTCTGGAAGTAACTTCCGAGAATCTTGTACAGGTACTCGGGTATCCCCAGACGCAGGAGCGCATCAGCAATAGCCGCCCAACTGGCACTATTAAATGCGTTCCTTACATCCAGAGTCACTACTGCGCAGTAGCGAATACCCCTCCTCTTACGCTGGAGTGCTATCTCAGCGGTTTTCTTAACCGTCAGAATAGCGTCTACGGTGGACCTCCCTTTCCGGAAGCCGAACTGGTTGCCTGAGAGACCATTTACACCCTCGGTGTACCTCGACAGTCTGTTGAGGATGATTTTCTCGAGCACTTTCCCCACCGTGTCAATCAAGCATATTGGTCTATACGCCGACGGGTCACCGGGTGGTTTCCCCGCCTTTGGCAATAGTACCAGGCTCTGCCTCTTCCACGCATCTGGAAATACTCCCTCGTCCAGGCATATCTGCATAGCAGATCTGAACATACCGGGAGCCTCCAAGATTGCGACTTTGAGGGCCAGGTTTGGAACTCCGTCCGGACCTGGTGCCTTCCCCATGCTTAGGGATTTTGCAATCCCTACAAGTTCCTCATCAGTTACTCTATCCTCATCGCCAGCCCCAATCCCCGGCTGTCCTACAAAAGGAGGCCATGGGCTAGGGTTGTGGCGCGGGAAGAGCCCCTCGATGATCCCCTCCAGCATCTGTGGAGATTGCTCCGTAGGAGCAATTGCACCTCTTGTCTTCGCCATTACGATCCTGTAGGCATCACCCCACGGGTTCGCGTTGGCACTCTGACAGAGTCCCTCGAAGCAGGTCTTTTTGCTTGCCCTTATCTCGGACTTCAGCGCGACTTTGGCAGCGGTGAACACCGCCCGTCGTTCTTCTCGCTCCTGCTCAGTACGTGCTCGCTGCATCCGTCTCCTGGCCCGTAGGCAGGCACGGCGCAGGTTCGCAATAGCTTGAGTTCACCAGTACGTCGGTGGTCTCCCATTCCTAGGGTGGACTTTTCTAGGCATGGTCGCATCGCATGCACGCGTAAGCATCGCTACCAGTTCGTCCCCGCTTAGGCCGAGTAGGTTACGCTCACGGCGGAGCGCCTCCCTAAGTACTTCATCATTGAAGTACGATGTCTTCCACCTACGAGGGCTTGGCCTTGACCTAGCCGCTTCCTCAACCCGCTGCCTGCTGTTGTTGTAGTCGATACTGTAGCGAGCCGCCAGGTGGTCGCTGTGAGTGTAGGCATCGTCTACCCTCCAGTTCGAACTACTCGTTAGGCCAGGACTACAAAAAGTAACGTCGATAATCGACTCCGCTCCGTTACGGCTGTAGGTACTTTTGGTACCAACATTAGCCAGATCGACATCTAGCACGGCCAGTGCCTCTAGCAGGATTTGACCTCGCTGGTTCGTGTTACGGCTTCCCCATTCCACGGCCCAGGCATTGAAGTCACCCGCTATTACAACTGGCCTTCGCCCTGTCAGCGCGGTCGTCATACAGTCCAGCATCTGCGTGAACCGCTCGGTCGACCAACTCGGAGGCGCATAGCAGCTACAGAAGAGGACCCCGTTTACCTTGGCGATCACGAAGCCCTCGTAGGTAGTAGACACCAACTGCTGGACAGGGTATTTACCCGTTGTCCATATCGCCGCCATTTTTCCGGATCCATCCACGACCCAGTTGCCGTTGCCGGCGGGTACTCGGTATGGGTCCGATATGATGGCGATGTCCGTCCCCCACTCAGCAACTGACTGGTACAGCAGTTGCTGAGCTGCGTCACAGTGGTTCAGGTTCAGCTGCGTTACCTGCACTGTGACTTTTCGTTAATGGCTCGTTTGAAGGTCGGGCACCTTGAGCCTCCCGTTGGGTGATTGTTGTTCACGGACTTGCCGGAACAAATCAAGCACTTGGGAGAGTTCTTGCAGCCTAGTGCCTTATGACCTTCCTCACCACAACGCCTGCACAACTTGGTCCTATCAGGGCCTTTACAGCCCCAGGACTTGTGTCCAGGTTCCCTGCACCTAAAGCAGATCACTGGTTGCTCATGTATGTTCAGTGAACATACTGAACAACCAACCTTGATCTTACCTACCTTAGCGGACTTATTTGCGTCTGCCACAGGTAGGTGTACTAAGGCCACCTGAGTACCTGCCGGACCTTTCCGTAGCTGAACGGCGGTGGTGGGCACCTGCACTTCACACTGTTGCCGCAGTGCCGTGATGAGCTCTTCTGCGTTGGTGATCTCGTCAAGGTTCATCACCTTCAGAGTCACTGACTGCGTCAGAGCCCTCACTTCAACACCAGCGCAAAGGACCTCCTCCGCCAAACTTTTGTAGGCGGCGCCCTTGCGCTCCTTGTCGCGCTTAAGTCGAGGATCATTTCACCTGTACGAGTGCGTCTGACACTGCGTACGTCAGCTCCTAGATCCGAAAGCTTCGCGTCACTGCGCATCGCCTTCAGGACTTCCGAGTACTTGGACTCTTCTGTCTTGATGATGATCGCATCACCCTTTTCGCGCTTGGCACCTACCCTCCTACCATTCTTAGGCCTGGTATCCCTGCGCTCCTGAACCTGCTGAAGAACCTCCTGTTTCTTCTTCTTCTTCTTCCTCGCTACGGTTGTCCAGGGGCGTCCCCCCCTGCTCCGCCCAGAACTGTGGTGATGGAGGACCTCTCAAAGGTCGCAACCCCCTGTTCCCATCACTCCGTGAGGGGCCAGCCTTTTCGGGCCCACCCTTCTCGGCTTTCCGGGACACCTGGCTGGGGTCCGATTTTCCGGCACTTCTGCCGGTTTTCGGGGTTAGTATCCGCCTGGCCTTACGAGCGCCGCCGGGTAGCTCCTCCCCTGACGGCTGCCTCGCGCGCTTCTGCGATTGCTTGTTGTAAGCATTCGCTTCCACGCTTTTGGGGCTACCCGACTAGAGGCTTGTAACAAAAATATAATAAAACTTTATCAGAATATGATATGCATATCATATTATGATATAATTTTGTTGAGCTCTGTTATCCATAGAACATAATAAAACAGAAATATATCATAATGTGTTTTATTTCCCTTTAAGATATTTTTTGTTTATTTTTAACAACTTTATAACAAAATAAATAGATAGTTATGCATTTAAATTATATACAATATTATCGTATATCCAACAGTATTATAATTTTGATACTTTGTATCAAACATTAAAACTTGGTTTGATATTTTTTTGATAGAATTAAAACACATTTTGTTATGTTTATGTTACTATTCATACACTTTTTGTTATAATTTTAGTTATTTTAACAACATCCTGCATCAAGTTTGTAACAACCTATGTTCGAAAAAAACTTATAACATAATAACATATGCTGATATAATTTTGTTATGTACCCTTAGTCGGGTACCCGCGAAAATGAAGGGTTCCGTCTGGGTAGACTTCGGCACCTTCAGTTCCACGGGTTCTGCCGCAGCCACAGTCACCATGGGTTCAGCATGGTTCTGCTTGGCCGCCAACATTGACTTACGAAGTCTAAAAAAGGCCTGCTTGAGGTCCTTGCTGATGTTAGACTTCGAGGACGCAAAGTCAATTATGGAGTCGAGCTGCTGTGCAGCCACTTCCATCGCAGAGAGCCCATCTCTACTTTTATTGATGGCCCTCATCAACCACGCTCCATCCACAACTACACCCGATGCGTTAGCCGGGGATGAAATATGGTTTCCAGCACTGGCACTACGTGCACTGCTGCCTCCTCCTGCTTCTACTCTCCTCAACGGAGATCTAGCTAGCCCACTTCTTGCGAAGGGGTTCGCTTCCCTACTACTGCTACTACCTGCACTACCACTACTGAGTGATTCCAAGCAACAGCACCAAAATTTGGTAAATTTTTAAATTCATTTTTTTTCTATTGAGCTGAAACTTTGCACAGTTTTCCAGTTCCATCCAAATCTTCAAGTTGAGTCACGACTAACTTTTCAAAAGGGTGTATGTGAAAATGGTTCAAAAATATTCAAAAAGCTGCACAGCAAAAACGGTTCGTTCGATTGTTAGACAACTAAAGAAACAAAGTTAGACAACTAAATAAAGATTCCAAAAAAATACACACAGTAAAATTTTTTTTTTTTTTTGCATTAAAAAACATAATTTTTGACACAAAAACTCAAATATCTCAAAACCCTATCGGAATACCAACGTAATTTTTTGAGGGAAAACGGTCCATTATATTAGCTATCTACCATAAAAATTTTTAAATAAATAAATAAATTGATGGTAAACCAATAAACAAAAAAGTTATGACATTTCAAACATGTCACAATTTTCACATATAGTAGAAAATTTTTTTTTCTTATCGGTGTAAATTATTACGGGAACCGCAGTTTGTTGCTGATTTTATTGTTAAGGGCCTTGCGTGAATTAAACAAGTCGTTTTCATGTATTCATTAGTATTATGTATATTATATGTATAAATATTATGTATATGTATAAATATTATATGTATATGTATATATGTATAAATTAAAATGAATTAACAGATTACACGAAAATATTTTTTTTTACCAGGATATTTTTTTTAGAGTGTGATCGATGAGTTTCTAAATGTTATATATAAACTTTAAAAGTTTTGGATTTGGGTATGCGTTATGAGATCATGAAAACATTTTATTAATACTTATTTATTTATTTATTGTTATTCAATTTTTTTACAATATCGAACACTTTTGCATCATTATCAGTACAGTTCGAGTATAGTTTTGCTTTAATTTTATTTTCTGACAATGGAATGAAACAGTGAAATTTTTGGGTTCCTTGGATCGTTTTCGCGTTATTATATTGCTCGCTGAGCTCTGATGCCGTTAATTCGTACTCTTCAGTAGTAGTAAAACAAAATGATAATTTTGTTAAATCTTCTTCTTTTCTGCGATTCGCCCAATCAAATAGTTCTTTTGCAGTTTTAATTGGATGCTCACGTTCTTTGGATAAACTTGCTTCACCAAATTCACCAAATTCACCATCTTGTAATGTATTTTTCGTATTTTTTAAAAAGCGGGATTGCTCTGTTTTAATAAAGTTGTGAGGAATTAAACTTTCTAATTTCAAGCAAAAAAAAATAACACAAACTCATCTACAGGTTTTACAATAGTTTCTAGGTCACACCTATCCGTGGTCACCCATTGCTCAAATGATAACTGATCAATATAATTTTCTTCAAACTCAGCGAATAAAGTATTTTCCAATGATGAAGAATCTGGACAATCCGAACAAGATCGTAGATAGCAATTTGATGTTGTATTTTCACACAAAAGACTACCAGTTAACATTTTAATATCCTTTGATAAATTGATTCTTTTCAAACTATGTAAGATTAGGTTAATATTTTCGTGTGTTGTGCACACACAAACATTATGTGTTCCTGAATTGGATAGAAGCTTGCATTGCCTTGGACGAAGGCTTGCAAATGAGGAAAAACCTACCTTAATATTTTCGTTAATTTCCTTGAAGCGTGTATACGCTTCTTTCAAAGTAGTCATCATTAATCGTTTTTGGATTGCTTGACGCTTTCCATCTTTTTTACAGATACATAATCTTTTTGGCCAGGCATAGCTCTACTTACTTCATCGTCTTCAAAATATTGAATTATTTTTTCTTTTGTCTCATCTGTTAATGAAGTACTCGACCTAGCATTTTTGGTTGCAAGACAGTTATTTTTGAATTGTTTTGCCTCTTTTGCTGTATTTCTATTGGTTTTGAACTCATCAATGGGGTCTTGAATAGACCACAAGCTTGGCAGCATCGACAAAATCAATAATTTTTCTTTCCTTGTCGTGGCTAGATTCGAGAACCTTTCCTTCATATCATAATTACCTCATCGTAGTCTGTATTTTCCACATCCTCAGGTCCTAATTTGAAGAGGTTTCTTCGTACAGCTTCGTTGATTTCACGGTATTTTTTCTCGGGATAATTGACGTAACCCATCTTCGTCCATTTAATCGGAGTCACTTTTATTCCAGCTATCCCTTCGTTGAAGCGTTCGATGTTGACCTTCTGGATGCACTCATCTTCTGATTGATTTGTTGAAACAGATGTCGCTGATGGCACCGTGGCAAGACTATCTGCACTTGGTACTTCTGGTAACTCCTCAGTTGTTGTCGGTGCATCTAGTAATTCCTCAGTTGTTGTTGTTTTCGAACTTCCTGCAACCTGATCCACCGATGATGTACAGATTGCCCGTTTGTCAACGTTTAAACGGCAGGACGTACAAATGCGTAAATTTGTATTCAATGTAGACATTAGAGCATAACCAGCCGCTTTCAGTTTATCTATGGTGCTTTCGGTGAGATTTCGTAGCTCTTTCGAACACTTTTTTTCTGCAAACGGCATGCAACAGTTGAGAAAGCGACTACTCATGTTGCTCGTTAGATTTTAATAAACAAAATCACTTTTAAGTTTTTACTGACTAGTTTGGTGTCGTTTGCTTGACTGAAGAAAAATTTTACAATTAAATCTTTTATTACCATAGTGGTAGTAGGGGGAGATCCCCCAGTACCGGACACTTAAGCCACTAAATTCATAATTCGTAAAATATTGGTTTCATGTGCTCGTGTTTCTCATTTATGATAAATATTATCATTTTTATAGTGTACAAAAATAAATTTGAAAATATAAATATGAATTTTGACATTGCATTTTGATTATGTATTTTAGTACCAAATTGATCAATCTTGAAAAGTGGCACCCAATACCGGACACGATCTGGAAATGCCTCGAGTTCTGTAAATTTGAACTTATTGAATGTGTTTACTATAGGAATAGTATATAATTGCCGATTCAATGCATTTGCAACATTTACAAGAACAATTTGAGTATTTCTTAGTTAGCAAGATGTACATAAAAAACCTCTTTCTTATGTGATGAAAAATAGCACATATTACGATGTTGTTCTGAATGTTCATTTTCCTTATTTTCATTGCATCTTTGATACCATGATCGACGGAATCCATGAAAAATGAATGTATTTTGAGACACTGGTGCAATAATTACAAAGATATCATATAACAAATCAGGCTGTCCGAAACTGGGGGACAGGAGGTGCTTAACCAAAATTGTAATTTGTCCATATTTAGTCCAAATATGGTACATTCATACTATCAAAATAGGATTATGTTCGAATATGCTTGCGTGATCCAAAGTATTTTTTCATATTCAAAATAATTACTAAATAGGCTCAAAATTAAGGCAACACGTAAATTTTTTTGAAATTTTCAAACTTTTGTACTTTTTTAAGAAGGCATGCAGATTTCAAGAATGTGTTGTTCTACGCAAACATTAGTTTCCATAATAGCTTCCTTTACTACTAATACACCATCTTGATTGGATCATGATTTCTCAATTTTTCGGCTTTGTCCGGTATTGGGTGCTGTCCGGTACTGGGGGATCTCCCCCTGTATTTTTAGCTTTTTCGTGAGTATGTTCATGGTATGTACCTATCATGTTTTTGATGTTGTTGAAGTTACTCGCTTTCTCCCAAATATGATTAACAAAGTCTATTCTCTACCAAGGCGGGTTTATACCCAGGTGTAATCAGATTTTAACTTTGTGGAGAAAACCAGCGCCGAGAAAACCGACCTGCTTTACGTATACTGGATCACCTGGGTATAGACCCGCCTTGTTCTCTACGAGGTAAACTTTTTGCAGGTAAACTTGTCGTATGCCTGTATAGAAAACTTTTTTTGTAGCTTTTGTCTTCAATATTAGATTTCTTATAGGTTTCTTTTATCAAAAGGTTTCAACACTATTGAGAGAATTTTTCTTCAGTTACGTACAAAACAAAAATATGACACTATCAAGACTTTAGATCACATCACTGGATCGCGTCTAACTTTCTAATAGATGCTATAATAGTTATGAATAATTAAATAAAATATCATGAAAACAACTTGTTAACCTCATGTGGTACCCTTAACAAAAAATTCAGCAACAAACTGCGGTCCTAAAAAAAATTAACAATGAAAAAAAAATTTCACTAAGTGTCAAATATGTGAAATATTTGAAATGTCATAACTTTTTTGTTTATTGGCTTACCATCACTAAATTTTTATGGTAGATAGCTAATATAATGGACCGTTTTCCCTCAAAAAATTACGTTGGTATTCCGATAGGGTTTTGAGATATTTGAGTTTTTGTGTCAAAAATTATGTTTTTTAATGCAAAAAAATATTTTTATTTACTGTGTGTATTTTTTTTGGAATCTTTATTTAGTTGTCTAACTTTGTTTCTTTAGTTGTCTAACAATCGAACGAACCGTTTTTGCTGTGCAGCTTTTTGAATATTTTTGAACCATTTTCACATACACCCTTTTGAAAAGTTAGTCGTGACTCAACTTGAAGATTTGATATCGGAAAATGACGATTTAGATGGAACTGAAAAACTATGCAAAGTTTCAGATATTTTTGAAATGGTCGATCAGAATCAACTTGCATGCCTCCGTGGAATCCCTGTACTATTCTGATTATTGTTTGAAATTGTACTCATTTTTGGATCCCACGCCAGAGCCCTGCATTAACGCGGTAAGGGACAAAATACTGTGAGGGGTGCCCAGCCCCACAGGTTCCGTTAATGGCCGAACATCTTTTTCACCCCTTCGACCATTCATTCCTCAGCACGGTTTTTCGCATGACACCTTGAATTGGGGTTACCCCGTTTGGTGGACTCTTACCACCGGAACAGGTCGTCCGTAGTTCTATTCTAGACGCCGGAACTACACGGCCAGAACTCTAACAAGTCTCGCATAACTTATGTGTGATCTTGCCCTAAAGGCCATTGGTAACCGAGTGTGTAGCTCCTTGTATCTAAGCAAATCAATGGACCATAAGACTCTATTACACTACCCGAACGCCACTACCCCGAACACCATTACCCTGAAAGCCGTTACCCCGAATGGGTTATTACCCCGAACGCCATTACCTCGAATGCATAACATTTTAAGACTAATTCTAATTAGAAGGTGGGCCTCCTTAGGCCTCCTTAGCCGAGTGGTTAGAGTCCGCGGCTACAAAGCAAAGCTATGCTGAATGTGTCTGGGTTCGATTCCCGGTCGGTCCAGGATCTTTTCGTAATGGAAATTTCCTTGACCTCCCTGTGCATAGAGTATAATCGTACCTGCCACACGATATACGAATGCAAAAATGGCAACTTTGGCAAAGAAAGCTCTCAGTTAATAACTGTGGAAGTGCTCATAAGAACACTAAGCTGAGAAGCAGGCTCTGTCCCAGTGAGGACGTTAATACCAATAAGAAGAAGAAGAAGAAGGTGGGGACATGATTGAACGATTCCTCATGAGTGTTATACAAGTTTGCAGTGTTTGGATTTGAATCAGATTAAGCCGATCAAACCATATTCGGAGAGTATAACAGTTCGCGAACCATAACAGTTCGTGGCACATCGCATTCGGAGAGTCCTATGAATGTAAACATTCACTCTCTTGTTTGGTACGTGGCACGAGCGCGTTCAAGAGCACAGACTCTCACAGACTGCAACAGTATCGAGCCATTCGGGTGATTTATGTTTTGCCTAAAATTGGTAATAACCTTTATATTTTCTAGTAATGCCGCCCTTAACAACCTACAGTGGCCCAATTTCATATTCATACAGGACACAGCTTTTTTTTTTTGCTTTATTTAACGAATGCAGCTGTAGAAGTTACAATACTTAACTGTGGCCAGTTCATCATCATCATCATCATCATCATCAGCCACATCAAGTTATTTTTTTTTCTATCTTTATTAACGAGATTTTTAGCCCTGGGCTAGTTCATCTCGGGACCAACGGATTTACCTTCCGAAGGAAGTCGTCACTGAAATTTTTAGTGACTATCTCGGGGATGGGATTCGATCCCAGGTCCTCGGCGTGAGAGGCGTGTGTTCTAACCACTACACCAGGTCCGTCCCCCCACATCAAGTTAGTAAAAAAACTATTAAATAATGTATTGAGTTTAAAATACTTTATCCACATTGAAGGTAATAGGTGTCATCTTATTTTTGGCAAAAACAGAATGTTTCCATTTACATTCATCTTTGGATTAATGGAAAAGCATTGAATTTATGTCTAAAATTCTCTCAATTCCATATTCGTACACCTACTAAAATTCAAACGTACAACATTCAAAACAAAATTTAAAAGCTCTATTTGATTGCTGAAGTGCTTTATTATGATGTTCAGATGTAGTGAAGTACATTTGGACAATTTATTACCGGACATATATGAAATTTAGGTAAAATTATGAGAAATTACAGTTTTCCAATGATTTTTGCAATAAAAACCAATAATTCGATCAAAAACGTTCATTATTGTTATTGGATCCAAACTATTAATTATATTCATGAGCTCAGATAGAAATTTAGTTGAAATGCATACATTTTTTAGGAATCATAAACAGTTTTTATCCATTTTGAGTTCAGAAAATTGTTGTGCCATAACTTCAAAACTTTTCTAAAATTATATTTTTAATCAATGTAAACCAAATTTTCATTCTAAATGATAGGTAAAGGTTAATTTTGAACTTGTCTGTAAAAAGAATTTGAACTACGAACTTCGTTTTACAATAAAGTACCCTAAACTACGCTGTACAAACCTCCACATAATTGATATTATCGCAATATTCAATTATCTTTGAATTAATATTCAAATTATATTCAAAATAACACCCTATTTTGCAATTTAATGATTTTGTAAGAAAAATAAAAAATAGCTTGAATGAGCAGATAGCATTGATATACTTTTTATTAGCATATATCCTGCTGTTTTCATCATTTTAAGAAGCGTTTGTGTTGCGGTTACGGCAATAATATTTATTCTATAAATCTCTGTAATCAAGTTTGTTAGTAAAATTAATATTAAAAATAACTACGCAATGTTTTGATAGGAACATTAACTATGGATTATGTATATTCATTTAGGAGCCAAACTGAGAGAAATTGACTAAATTTTATTGGTTTTGGATTTCTTATAAAGTTTATATTACCTAAGATCCAAAAGTATAAGTTGTCGATATCCACTCCTAGCCTAGGGACGGGACAGCTTTACTCAGAGCAACATTTTGAACACAGAGCAAGCATGAGTAACTCGCTTTTTGCTCACAACTAATAACGATTACTTGGATCTGAATAGTACCTGACGTCAAGAGTGCAAAACACAGTACTAAATACGTGAAATGTTTTTTTTGTTACAGCTAATTTAATTCATTTTGCATTTCAGATTATGAGAATAAAGCTTGCGGTGGGTCACATTTGTTTGTCCCAGTGAAAATGGCAATTTCCTAATTTCATCAAGACAACTTTACCGTGCTGAATCGAAATGCCGGACGCTTTGAAAGCCGGACACTGGCCTTTTTCAAGGTGGTTGTAACCCAAATTGCTACTTTTTCGTTTGAAATCCATGATTAGGATGTCTTCTATTGGCGAATGGAAAACTAATATCAAGCCCCATTTATTGAATCTCTAAAGTTGTACAACTTCGATTGCTCTGGTCAATCACGGAATAGCAACTACGAATTGACGGTCATCTATGCTCATGCTTATCCATAATTAAGATGTTTTCTACATTATCCATGCATAAAAGTTGCAGAATTTTTTTTTTGTGTTTTTTAAGGCCGGTGTCCGGGATTCGAGGCATCCGGACATTTCGAATCAACCCATGGTGGGTCTTGCGTCCAAGCCAACCGCCGTGAGCTTCGGAGTGAAAAACTTTCGATAAAATACAGTCTACTCTCCACATCTCGATGTTCTACATCTCGATATCTCTCCCTATGTCGATGATTGCTTCGGTCCCTTCATTCTGCATACAAATTCCCTCTCCACATATCGATATCCTCCTTATCTCGATATTTCCATATCTCGATGTGTTTCTGTTGATATTCGTTCCCAGTTTTCTCTCCATATGTCGATATGAACACTATCAAAGGTTACTAGACCAGATTTAAGTTATTCAGAAAAAAATGGAAACTCGAAATGAAGTTTGTTTGTTTATTATTTTCCTAGTAACGGAGTGATTTTCAATCTAGTGTGCATTAAATTATTGTTCTCTGTCTCGATCTCTCCTTATCTCGATGGTCCCTTCGATATCGAGATGTGGAGAGGCGACTGTATAACAAAGCGCATTCATATGCTTAAGAACATTGCGATCTAATCGTAGTAATAAAATGATTAATGGTGAACGAATTTAAATTTATTTTTTTCTGGGAAATGAATAAAATTCACTGAAAGTTGAAAATATTCGTAATACCGTGTTGTAATAGAGAGAGCATAGATAGCAGTTGCAACGCTTATTGAGTTGGAAAACGTTCTTCGGGAAATGTGCACTGAAGCGGGATCTTAATTCGCACTTCTAGATAAACTTAGATTCAATCTGATGCTATTAGCCACACGGGTCCCGGCTCCACGAATTGAATAACGGATGCACCACTTTCATAAAACATTTTTACTCAGCACAACAGCTTCTGGAACTATTCAGTATAAAAATCAAACATTTTCGGAACAGACATTTTTTAGTAGCTCGGATTCTACAAATTCCAAGGCTACAAGCACTGTTCCACGTTTTCCAAGGTTTCCTAACCAATATCTATCCGTAAATTAGAAGGAATAAATTTTTGTTAATAAGAACGCACATCATTGACGGCTTCAGTTTTCAAATAGCAACGACATATTACGGGTACGGGTTGCTATGAGCATATGAAATCAAGCAACCAGAGTTACTCAGAGTTGCTCAAAATCTCACTCGAGAGCTTGCTCAAAAGCAAAAGCTGTCCCACCCCTAGCTCCTAGCTATTCTAAAACTGATTATATTTTTTTGAAACTTGTGCAATAGTCGCCGTAATTATTCTTAAGGACGTGATGTTGAAAAAATGTAAGTCAAACAATAGACTTACCGAATATTTTAGCAAAAACATGGGAAAAGTGGAATTTTTCATAAATTTACTTAAATTTCAAATATGTCCGCTTATAAATTTTCAAAATTTTCAAAACAACACAACGAAGAACTTAAGCAATCATCTAGTCCATTAAAAATTTGTTTTGAATGTTGTACATATCTTTTTTGTTAGGTGAATCAATTATAGACACAAACTCAATACTTTTCCATTATTCCAAAGCAAATGACTACAGTTTGTCATTGCCAAACAATAGATGACACCTAAGACCTTCGTTATTGATGAAGTATATCGAATTCCATGTATCATTTAATAGTTTTATACCAACTTGATATGGAAACAGTGCCCCGTACGAAAATGAAATTGAGTCACTGTAACACAGAAAATAAAAAAAATATTCGCCTCTGTTCCTTGATCAGAATGAGAGTGGGTCAGCGAATGTTATAAGTGTTGACACACAGTGATCGGTGCCAAACAGTAGGTGGTGGTGTGTCTGTCTTGTTTTCGTTCATGGCTCGTTATCTTCAACGAACGATAAATGTCATGCGGATTGTATGAATGCAGGCGGATAAATGGGTTTAAATCATGGCTCGTGTGTCAATGATCGTTAAATTTTCCAAAGCCTGCAAGTTTGGCTTAACAATGTATTTTAAAATATTAGAAGATATAAAACGAGCTCGATTTTCAGCAAATATTTTGTACATACTAAGTAACGTTTGGATTTGTCCTTTAATTTTATTGAGATTCACACAGCCACACAGCAATGCCCTGAAAAACAGCCTATTTCGAAAAGAAGGGTGAATTTATCATCAAAAGGATTGCTATAATATGCACAAAATTAGGTTGTAGTAAAGTCTCGTTTTGGACGCTGATAACCACTTCCTTCACCCAATTGTTGTTTGAATCTCAATCTACTAGAATTAAGATCTACTACAAGATTTTGTTTCGTAAACGATGGTAATAGAAGATTACTCTGATATTATCGCTGCAATTGATGTTCTCTGGAACTCGCTTGAAGACCAACCTGATAGACAATGGTTCCGTTGTGGCATGGAAACGCTATTACACTTGTACATGTTAGAAAAACGGCAACCTCTGATCGCTGCTTCGGTAAATATGTATTTTCGTTGGTTTGTGGGATCATTCAGCTGAATTTCTATATGATAACCACATAAAATAGTTGTGTTTGATTCAAGACAATGAAGAAATGATGATGATAGAAAAGTTGTGAGGACCTGACTATTTTAATGCAAGAGGATAAATGAAGGGAAAATTGTTGATTAGAATTATAGCAGGATTAACTTCAATGAATACCTTTAGAATATCCTGCTCTCAAACAAAAAAAAAAGGCTGTTCCATATGAAAATATTAGTGACTCATTGAACGGAAACTTAGAAGAACAGCCTATTGAAGAAAGAAGGGCAAATTTCTGGTGAAATGCTTAAAGCTATGACGTTAATTATCACTGTAACACTGTTCAGCAAGACCATATTGAGGGTATGGGTTCGAAATCCTCCGGTACCGGATCTTTTGCATTAAAAATTTCCTTGATATCCCTGGGTATTGAGGCACATGTTAAGAATGATACATTGTCAAGGAAAGCTCTCAGTCAATGGATGGCTTGTTTTATTTAAAGCCCCTTAACAAATGTCATATCGCTGTAGGGGGCAAACAAATTTTGTGGGTGGTTGTCCTCGAAATGATACACCTCACACAAAATTTGTGTAGAATTTCCTTACAAAAAGTATTACGAAGGGATGGGTATCAACATTTGTAAATGAACCCTTGAACTGCGAAAATACCCACTGAGCTGGAGAAACAGGCACTGTCCCAGAATGGAAAAGAAGGAGATAGTTACCATTAAAATATTTCGAAAGAATAGCAGACATATAAGAGAAGGAGAAATATATTATGAACATATTACCAACGAATTTTACGCACCACTAATTACCAGTTTACACAGTTTAGTGACGCATTCATTTATGGTGAATTGTTTTTTTTACAGTTTGGTCAACATTTTTGCCCACAAATCGAGATACTGGCCTGTATCTCAAACTATTCGGGGTAATGACCCATTCGGGGTAGTGACCCTTTCGGGATAGTGGCGTTCGGGGTAATGGGATGGAGCTGACCAGGATGAACACTATCACCACTGGGAGATTTAGGAGGATCTTCATCTTCATCGTAGCTTTGTTGAATAACATGTAAATCCATTAGTTTGCTCGGTAACATAATACGTCATATTAGCAAAATCAAAAACTCGCCTAAAACATTTTTTAAACATGCTTAGATCTTTACAAAAAAATGCAGTGCCGTTTTGTCTCAAATTCCGAACAGACTCATATTCCGTGACGGGGTTGGTGGTCTGATGGCTACCGCTTCTGCTTCATATGCAGAAGGTCATGGGTTCAATCCCAGGCCCGTCCCTTTCCTCGTACTTTGTAGTTGTATATCTCTCACTTGCTTCTATCTTCCATTCTAAATATATCCCACTAAAACTATTCGTTCATAGCAAACGCTAGAACCAGAGACGGACAAGAAACCGTTTCTCTAACGCTTCCTACTTCCATGCGCACGCCTTTCTTACGCCTGATACATAGGCAGTCTGCTAACCACAAAAGCAAACCTCTCTGCCATGCCTTTCCCCCAATCCATATACTCCGCATGAACTGACGTGGATGCAGTGGAATATACGGTCTACGTGGGAGTCAGTTCAATGCATCATCAATTCCTCCCCCTTCCCCTCATTGGTCTGCATTCTGACGTGGCAGGTGCCATTGTTGCCTAAAAATAGAAGATCACCAGCACTTATACACTGAGGATGCCTGTTAGTCCCAAGCAGTCATTCGGTTGGTTCCTTGTGTAAGTGCAGCTGATCTGGCAATACTGGAGTGCATCCACGGGCGGCCAATCAAGCTCAAGCTCAAGCTCAATTCCGAACAGACTCATATTCCGAATACTCGGTTTTTGTATGACGATTTGGCTGAAATGGTTCGCTGAAATATGTCATAAAATAACAAGGAGATGGCAGTCAATTGCAATTCAATTTTAATGTTTCAAAATATAATTTATACCTCGAGAGTAGTGATGATTTTCTAGCTCGAGACCAGAAGAACTAACTCAGATTAATTTATTTGCAAAACTATTCATTTGAATAAGATTTATTCGTGCTGTTCGGAATTTGACTTTCCAGACTTTTAAATAAAATGTTAGTATTCATTTTACGTAAAAGTCTGGAAAGTAATTCCACAAGCACAAGTTTAAATAAACAATTTCATCGGTTAACCCAACAGCTAACAGTTTGACTTTGTGAAGAAAATAAAATATTCACAAATATCAGCAAATTTTTGCCTATCGGATGCATTTGAAGTCCCCGTTACCCTTAAGTTTAAGCCAGTACTTGTTTGAAAAATATAAAACTTGCAACTTTTTCATTAACAAATGAAATGTTCAAAACAATAAAAAAAATATCAATATTACCCCGAAATACGGTATCTGCATCACAGAGTGTGATTTTGGTTAAAAAATATTCCTAAATATGATGTACAAATTCATGATTTTCATATCAAAATCTTCAATATTCTTCTCGAGTTAGTTTTCAAAAGCTATTAGAGCTCTATAAAATATGACAAAATTCTATCTTAGTGTCAAAATTCTTATATTCCTATCATAAGGGGATTAGGGGCATACTGGACACACCCTACATGTTCGTAGTTCTACCGGGCACTTAATGTGTCAGCAAAACCCTGTTGTAATGAGGAAATTCATATTTTTAGAAGAATATCATGTTTGTACACAGTGTTGACCAGACTCATTTCCCCGAAATTCGAATTGTGAAGTCATGAACTGTTATAACTGTGCGTTGTATTCCTGAGATGGAGGGGGAGGTGATTGGGCTTGAGTGTTGCACATGGGATCCGACAGTTTCGATTTCGGTGGGCCGCAATTCAAGTTTCGGTGAAATGATTCGCACTCACTCATTTCATTTCACCGAAACTTGAATTGTGGCTCTCTGGGATCAAAATTGATCGATTGTGTGTGCAGTACTCAAGCTTAACCATCTGCTTTTCTATCTTAGGAGGATAGAGCGTGGTTGTAGTAGTTCGTGGCTTCGTAGTTCGGAAAATGTTATTTTCGGGGAAATGAGTCTGAGAAACACTGTTTGTACATCGTAATTGTTTGGGATTTCTCAAGCGTTGTGTTAACTTTGAACGAAATCTGCGAATTATGAACACAAAGGTGTTCATTCCAAAAGGATTCCAAAGTGGACCCTCACTATAATTTTAGATTGTCAATGCAATAAAACTTACGCAGCGAGAGTTGTCAAAAATGGTCAATTTAACTGAAATAATTTCCACATCATGCATAAAACATTTCCAAAGAATTGGGTCGCAACTAACAAGAACAAATCAGCCTTGATGATAATTGCCACTGTAATACGAAGCTATTGCACCAGCTATCATTAACAATAGTCAACTGGAAAGAAAACTTCCTAATTTGCCTTTGAATGGGCACTTTGAAAATACCAAAACCATCTGTCGTCGATGGGACACTGCTGCTGGTGTTGCAATTGCAAAAGTTACTGTAATCAGTGTAACAAAAGAGCTTCTCGGATGACATTCGTCGTCTTCCCAATGTGACCATTCAGTTTCGGCTAAACTCTTTATGAATTTCAAACCCAGTCGTCTGTGAGGTATACTTTTCAAATGGATAAAGTTTTCTGCTGCAGTTCTCATCCATATCGCTAGGACTAAATTTCTTTATCATTTTTGCAATAGAAGTGCTCTGCAAAACGAGGATAAAGTTTTTCTGTCAATGTGTTTAGTCTTTGCGTTGAAATTCGAGCGCCTCAGAAGTCATTCTTTTTCTTATTTACATTCCAAATATTCTGAAATATTTTAGCAAGCTGTTTATACCTTAGCTTAGCATCGGCAGAAATTTGGGGTACGAAAAGGGAACTGAATCTCATCAAATAAATTATACATAATTTTATATTCCGTAATTATGTTTTATGTGACATGTTATACACATATAAATACATTAAACTAAATTCTATCTAGCAGTTTACAGCTCTAGTCTCATTTGACTCAGTAGTTATCGCTGTTGACGGCTTTAGTCGAAGCGAGATACCTCCTCCATGTTTACCGCAAGTGTCACAGCTTGTTCTTAGTTTTCCCGTTCCCTTGGTTAAGTGTTGCTTAATCCACTTACGTTTATAAATGTACCATCATTCTGTGAAATTTACACAACAACGCAGCATTGAAGTTTTCCCACATCTCGTGATCACTTGATGTGGATGGGAAGGAAAAGTTTTCCTATTCTTTACCTTCCATGTACGTACCCCATCCTCGTTTCCCTCAATCCCTCGTCACAATTTTGTCAAAGTCCCGGTAAAAAACAGACAAATGAGGACTCATCTCTTGTGGATTTTATCGTATAGTTTTGGTCATGAGCTACAGAGAGGAGTGAGGAAAGGACCTTCCCGCTTGATGGTTTCCGAATTATGTTCTTTGCTCATCTTGAGACTGCAATCAGAGAAAACCTCTTGTCCCATGAACTCGTTTCCTGGCAATCTGATGGAATTAACTGTTTCATCTTCGAACGAGACCTTTCGCTGTAGGTATACGTACAAGCCAAACAAAACTCCACTAATGTCTTGAGTTATTCTCTCTCTCTGTGCGAAGTGTATAAACATTATTGTTGATTTGGGTGTCTTGCAGCGTTCGCTACACTCTGTACACTGGACCTCTGGCTGAAAGAAAACTGCTTTGATTTAATGAGGAATTTGATATAAACTAGTGAGATTAATGAGGATAATTTACAGCATGTAGAGGAAGAAGTACCATAAATAAACTAACTGGGTGTCATGAGTGAAAAATAATAGCTTGGTTATCAAGCAAGCTAGACGATAAGCGTACTGTTCAGTCTTGTTGATGATGATATCCCTCTCGGGCGTAACTTTTTCACTATTTTGATCAAATTTTCGTTGTTACTTAACGGTCTATGAATGATGATGAAATGCACTTGTTATACAGTGTAAATGAAATAAGTTTCATTGAGGTTGAGTTAGTTACATCAATGTCGTAGAGAAAAGAAAATGGATAGAAAACATACACGATTCTAGGCCCTGATGAGCTAGTGATGTCAGGGGTTTGATAAAATGATGTACAGTACTGATCCGATTTTGTAAGCCTTTTTTGCGAAAAACTTTTTGTTGACGGGGTTGGTGGTCTGATGGCTACCGCTTCTGCTTCATATGCAGAAGGTCATGGGTTCAATCCCAGGCCCGTCCCTTTCCTCGTACATTGTAGTTGTATATCTCTCACTTGCTTCTATCCTCCATTCTAAATATATCTTAGCTTAGCTTAGCTTAGCTTAGACTGACTACACATATCAATGGTTGCTATTCCGTGATTGACCGAAGTCAGTGAAAATGCACAAAGAATCAACTAGAAGTTTGGCTGGGATTGGCCATTATCTTCTTCAATGTGCATAATTCAGTGCCTCTATTTATACAGGGTCAATAACGGCGCCGGCCACGTCCTTGCAGTCAGGAGGGATTGGGGGATGGAATGTTAGTGTGTAACCTTTGCTATTTGGAGACCGTGTTTGCCTCTGCATCTCCACAAAGGTTACTGGGAGGGATGTTTGTTAATGGGAAGGATCGTTGGGTCACAGGATTCACTTTGATAAGCGATTAGACCATGATAAATAATGATTTGTGAGATATATACATGCTTACTTGTAAATATAATATTTTCATTTGATATGAACAATTTCTATGTAGTGGAAAATTATGCCGACACTTTAGGTGACGAACCATTCAAAGTTTGTTGAACAAATACCTAAATGTAGCATTCCTACAGCTGTCAGGACGAAAGCATGTGTTATTATATTTTACTTATTTGAAAAGAAACAAAAAACTTGTTTGGTTGGAACATCATAGAACACTCTTATTCTTATGCCGACACTTACAGTGGCGAACCATCCAAAGTTTGTTGAATAAAGTGAACTTTTCGCAAGTCTACACTTGTAGTGTCGAACCATTCAAAGTTTTTTTTAATTACAAAAATAAAGGTAAAAAGGGGTGTTCTGAAAATAAAAAAATGTGAAACATAAATAATTCATGAATCAGAGTTTGTGTCGACACTCACAGTGACGAACAATTCATAGTTTGTTGAAAATTCATATTTACCTCCCACAATTGTAACGATTAAATGTGCAGTCATACATATTTTATAGATTAGAAATAGTAGCATGAAACGAGCTCACCAATTGATCCTTTATCCTTCACTGTGCAGCCACAAACCACTCTCAGCCGTTTGCTCGGCTATATAAAAGCACTCAGAAAAAAAAGGCGCGCGACCCGAAAAGGAAAAAAACTTAGCTTTCTTGACGCACTGCCCAGCACCAAGCGTCAAGGTCAAAGGATCAAAAAGAACTAACCGATCACGCCACTTTTTCACTTACTAGACCGACGCGCGACATGTTTGATCCTGCCCTCGTCGCTGGCCCCCGTAGGAGCAAGCGTCAAGGTCGAGAGATCAAACAGAACTAACCGATCGCGGCACTTTTCACTTACTCTCCCACCGGCACACTTCGTTTTTTTTCTTCCGCGAAACGCAAATCGGACACAATGGATCCGGATTCCACCGCTCGCCCACAAGGAGCATGCAACAGATTCAACGGGTCCAACACAACTGACGCGTTTGTTTTTTTAACGGCACATTTCGTTTTTTCTTCCGCGAAACGCAAACTGGACACAATGGATCCGGATTCCGTCGCTCGCCCACAAGGAGCATGCAACAGATTCAACGGATCCAACACTACTGACGCGTTTGTTTTTTTTTTTCACCAGCACACTTCGTTTTTTTCTTCCGCGAAACGCAAATCGGACACAATGGATCCGGATTCCACCGCTCGCCCACAAGGAGCATGCAACAGATTCAACGGGTCCAACACAACTGACGCGTTTGTTTTTTTAACGGCACATTTCGTTTTTTCTTCCGCGAAACGCAAACTGGACACAATGGATCCGGATTCCGTCGCTCGCCCACAAGGAGCATGCAACAGATTCAACGGATCCAACACTACTCGGAAGATAGAAGCAAGTGAGAGATATACAACTACAAAGTACGAGGAAAGGGACGGGCCTGGGATTGAACCCATGACCTTCTTCATATGAAGCAGAAGCGGTAGCCATCAGACCACCAACCCCGTCAAGCTCAAGCTCAAGCTTTTTTGCGAAAAACTTTTTGTTCTCATCGCCCCATTATTTAATTATCTTGAAATCTTTTGTAGTCCTGTTCAAGTTTTATATGGATATTCATAGTATAGGAATAAATTTACATTGATATATTGCTTGCTTTTTGAAGAGGAGTCAAAAAAAGTTTTGAAAAAGGGGCTTACAAGATAAGATCATCTATGTATCAGAAGGCCGGCTTCAGAGGCACGTTCCCAATTGAAAGATTTGTGCCATCGCCATATATGAGCCTATTTTACCATTTACTCGGTGAGAAAGGAAAGGGGAGGGAAAGATGGGAGAAAATATCAATGGAGAGCCTTGAAGAGGAAAACCCGCATGAGCGAAATGAAAGCATGCAGCTCCATACCACAATGGGTTCGAACAGCGCCCTAAAATGAGTAGGGGGAGATCCCCCAGTGCCGGACAGCACCCAATACCGGACAAAGTCGAAACATTGAGAAATCATGGTCCAATCAAGATGGTGTATTAGATGAAAAGAAAGCTATTATGTAGACTAATGTTTGCGTAGAATAACACATCCTTGAAATATGCATGCCTTTTAAAAAAGTAGAAAAGTTTGAAAATCTTAAAAAAATTGACATATCTACTTAATTTTGAGCCTATTTAGTAATTATTTTCGATATGAAAAAATACTTTGGATCCCGCAAGCATGATCGAACATAATCCTAATTTGATAGTATCAATGTATTTTGTACCATAATTGAACTAAATATGGACAAATTACATTTTTGGTTAAGCGACTCCTGTCCCTCAGTTTCGGACAGCTTGATTGGTTATATGATATCTTTGTAATTATTGCATCAGTGTCTCAAAATACTTTCATTTTTCATGGGTTCCGTCGATCATGGTATCAAACATGCAATAAAATTAAGAAGAATGAACATTCAGAACAACATCGTAAAATGTGCAATTTTTCATCATATATGAAAGAGGTTTTTGATAGGCATCTTGCAAACTAAGAAAAACTCAAAATATACTTGTAAATGTTGCATATGCATTGAATTGGTAATTTTAAACTATTCCTATAGTGTACACATTCAATGATGTTCAAATTTACACAATTCGAGGCATTTCCAGATCGTGTCCGGTATTGGGTTCCACCTTTCAAGATCGATCAATTTGGTACTAAAATACATCATCAAAATGCAATGTCAAAATTCATATTTATATTTTCAAATTTATTTTTGTACACTATAGAAATGATAATATTTATCATAAATGGGTAACACGAGCCCATAAAATCAATATTTTTCGAATTATGAATTTAGTGGCTTAAGTGTCCGGTACTGGGGGATCTCCCCTTACTGTAAAACGCATGAGCGTAAAGAGAGCCTATATCTCATTACCACAGCGGGTTAAGATTAACATAATGTCCTGTACATTTAGGCTTCTGAAATCAGTTTCACTTAATAAATATCACACATAAGTCGCAGACGAAATAGGCCTATCTGTCAAGATAAGCAACATATTAGAGGTCAAGCTCTCCTTACTAGTGATCTTAGTATTTTATTTTTTTTGCAAAAGTAAAGTGTTGAAGTTTAATTAGTACACGGAGAAAACGAAGTACTCAAAGTTGGGTTGTTTTGACCCAACTCGGCACGTTCGTGCGTTACCCCAAATTTGAGTAAGTAGCCTAGTACTCAAATTTGAGTAGCTGCATTGAATTATATCAGTAGGTGTTTTTTACCCAATACAACCTCGGGTGAAAAAACTCAAAAATGGGTAGTTTGTTAATGGAAAAGCTTTGCTAATGAAAAATATAGTCAAAATATATGAATGTAGTCATGGTTTGGTAATTAATGAAAACGAATAGAGTTAAATCATATTTTATTTTACTTTTACATCATGATCACATTTTTCTTTTTATTTATTTCATCACATTTGAATCATATTCACTGTAATCAGCTTGTCGGTTCCGACAATCATCCACCGGTAACCGCTGCAGGACAGTTCCGGAAGAAACAACTATTTTTAACCGAAATATTTGCTGATGGATGATGGTGGATGGGTGGTTGGAACGGCAACAACAACAATTGGAACGGCCGTCTCGTTTTTTCATCGTTCATGACGGGCGGCAACTAACGGGAACAGCTCAGTAATGTTTAGCTGAGACCAGGACCCTTTTAATTCCGACAATCCTGCACCAAGAACAATTGTAGACCCAGGGCAATGGAACTCCTGAAAAAGAAAAGAACCATTAAACATTATTTGTTTCTGCTCACCTAACTCTTCAGTGCACTTTACCTTTGATCAATTTGGAATATTTCCTAGCTGGCTTTCAGAGATTCCTATAAAACGACGTCATGCACAGTAATTCCACCAACTTTTGGACTTATTTTAAATAAAATTTTGGTTTTTCAGCTGCTACGTCTAACACCGGCGACGACTAATTCACGATGATCAGCGTTGACGTTTCAAAATGGCTGACACATTTTTTCAACCAAAATTGAGTTTAAACAACTCAACGGCTAGTACGCAGCCTAAATGTCGGACGTTGAGTTATTTATACTCAACTTTGGGTTTTCGAAGTGTTTGGCAAATTAATGATCCATTTACATAGTTTTGTGATTTACCGGTTTTGGGGAAGTTTAAAATACGCTGAATACCATCAGTAGTATGTATAAACAAAACAATCAAGGTTTTTTGTAACTCGGACAATACACTAGTTCAAAATTGTAATATTTTGTAATTAGGATTCCAATAAACAAAACAAGTATTTTTTTACTTAAATTTGAGTTTACATTAAACAACTCAAAGGTTGAGTTCAATGCACGTATTTGGCAGAACGAAAATTACCCAACTATTCAGTTCGATTGCCTTTACTTAATTTTGAGTATAAAAAAACTTATTTTTGAGTACTTCGTTTTCTCCGTGTAGTTTTGACGTTGGATAACGTCTTACGGCAACATACTGGGGTACAATTTGGAAAAACGAAAAATCGCTCGCGTCACGAAAGGTGGTTAGATTTTGACTGTTAATAACTTACTAACGCTCGGATAGATTTTCAAGATTCTTGCACCAATCGATTGGAAATATTTCTACGAATCTATTCCAACAATGAAAACTATTGATTTTCATGACTAAACTATTGAAAAATTGGGATATATGTTTTATTTTTCATAGAAAAGCACATTTTTCTTGAGTATTCCTGACACAGACCTCATTGCGAGATATCTTAGCCACTTTCGTCATTTAAAGGGAAACGCCCCTTTCGGTCTTCTTCTTACTTCTCTTTATTATCTCGTGTTCAGTCGAAGCCAACCAAACTCCACTTCATGCGCACGCGCACGCGCACGACCGCATTTTAATTTAATCGTCTTCGGTATTCTTTTGGTATGTTTTTGTCTAAGAATGGAATGAAAACCCAGTTCGATCGATTGTGACTACCACCAACCGTCCTTTTCAGGACGACAATTTCATTTTGAAAGAAAGTTATGAGAATTTACACCGTGAAGAGCAACATTACTGGTGAGTGGATATGATGGATTCATTCGGTCAGTCATTTGCATGCAATCACTCATCAGGGTCAAAAATAGTGCTTTTCGAGAATCACAGGGCCAAGAAATCAATTTCCCATCGCGTTCTCGCAGGGCAATCTTCGACATTGTGCGCATGAGAGATAAATTGCGGACAGCACTAGAATGAGGATCCCGGTTTGCCTTGCATTTAGCGATGATTGAATAATGCCGTTGTCGTCGTCGCTAACCACATGCATGCCAAAGCAATCAGTATAAACTTGTCGAATTGAAAGCTAAAACTTACCAGACCAATTCCACCGAACATGACGATTTTTTTTTTAATTTAATTTTTGTATTTTTTGAATCGCCTGAAAATTTGCATACAGATTCTTTATGACCAAAAATGCCATTTTGCACCTTCAGACCGCCATTTTGAACCTCGCCTTATTTTTGAGAAGGGCGTATCGGAAAATGCATAGTAAAAAAACTGTAACTCGAAAACGGTTTGTCCGATCGATTTGAGATCTTCTACAAAGTAGTAGGTATTGCTTAGGACTATATGGAGAAAAATATGCACGGTAAAAAAAAGTTACAGATTATTTTTTATTTCAAAAACAAAATTTTAAAATCAATTTTCTCCAGAAACGCATTTTTGATATTTTTTTATTTTTGGATATGTTTTAGGGGACAACTTATGTGATTTATTGCATAATGTTTCAAAATGGAAGAATTATGGACAAAAAAGTTATGATATTTTAAAAAATTACAGATTTTGAAAAAAAAAAATCGAAATAGAGAAAAACAATAATTTTTTATGTGATTATTTGGTAGTACAGAAAAATTGCAAACGAAAAGTACTAAAGTAAATTTTTTCTAGGTTGCATCAATTTCGAGATATACTCATATTTATATAAAATTTTCAAATAAAAAAAGTAAAATAGGCCCTTTTCAAACATATTTCGTGTTTCTCCATTCCAGAAATATTTTATTTATATTGAGTGAATCGTAGCTGATCAAAACCTATATACTAAAGTATTTAAAAAAGTATGCACGGTAAAAAAAATATAAACGAAATTATCAAATGAAAATTTGAAGTTCATTGTTCTTAAAAACCGCAAAATTGATGTTTTCAATTTTTGCAGCATATTGTTTGTAATTTCTTGCACAATGCCTCAAAACGGAAAATTTTTGGATAAAAAATAAATTATTTAAAAAATAAATAAAACGAATTTATGTAAAACGATATTTTTGGTGCGCTTTCTTGAGTACAGAAAAATAACTATATATTTGAAATATGAAATTTCTATCGCAAAATACTCAAGTAAAATTTAGCTGAGATGCATCACTTCCGAGATATACACGGTAAATCTAAACGTGGCATTAAAAATGTGATTCTATCACAACGGTGTACCTTTGGTCTCCAGGGCTAAGCCCGGCTAATGGGTAAAGCCCTCTCATCGCGGCAAGATCGTACAACCATAGAGAAGGTGTTTTTTTTTTAAAGCATCGTTTTTCTTTTATTCATTTACCATGTCCAAATGTATGGGTATGGGAAAAACGTGTTTGTTCATCATACCTACTAACACAGGCAAAAGTGATGAAAACCCTTGTGGAGCCTGTTTAGTAGAATGCCTGTAAATATACAAAAATATGAGTAGTACTGTTCCTTTTAATTCTACTATTTCAACCTCAACTGTAAAGCCGTCTTTAGTGTTGTGTTCTTGACTTGATTTGGGTTGTGTTGATGAAATCAAAATAAAATTTTCCGGAATGGAGAAACACGAAATATGTTTGAAAAGGGCCTATTTTTCTTTTTTATTTGAAAATTTTATATAAGTATGAGTATATCTCGAAATTGATGCAACCTAGAAAAATTTTACTTAAGTACTCTTCCAATGCATTTTCTGTACTATCAAATAAACACATAAAAAAATTAATGTTTTCCTCTATTTCGATTTTTTTCAAAATTTGTAATATTTTATAAAATTATAACTTTTTTGTCCATAATTCTTCCATTATGAAACATTGTGCAATAAATCACATAAGCTGTCACCTAAAACATGTCCAAAAATAATAAAAACCACAGATGCATTTTCATAGAAAATCGATTTTATTTTTTTTTATTAAAAAAACTGTCATTATTTTTTACCGTGCATATTTTTTCCAAATAGTCCTAAACAAAACCTACAACAACCGCAAAATATATCCAAAAATTAAAAACATCAATGTTGCGGTTTTTAAGAACTATTAGCTTCAAATTTTCATTTGAAAATATCGTTTATATTTTTTACCGTGCACTCTTTTTTCAATACTTAAGCATAAATGTTTTGATCAAACGATAAACGATTCAGCTACGATTCGCTCAATCAAAATATTTTTTTCTGGAATGGAGAAACACGAAATATGCTTGAAAAGGGCCTATTTTTCTTTTTTATTTGAAAATTTTATATAAATATGAGTATATCTCGATATTGATGCAACCTAGAAAAAAATTTAATTAAGTACTTTTCGATTGCAAGTTTTCTGAACTTTCAAATGATCACATAAAAAAATATTGTTTTCCTCTATTTAGATTTTTTTTCAAAATCTGTAATTTTTTAAAAGAGCATAATTTTTTTGTCCATAATTTTTCCAGTTTGAAACATTGTGCAATAAATCACATAAGTTGTCCCCTAAAACATATCCAAAAATAAAAAATATCAAAAATGCGTTTCTGGAGAAAATCGATTTTAAAATTTTGTTTTTGAAATAAAAAATAATCTGTACCTTTTTTTTACCGTGCATATTTTTCTCCATATAGTCCTAAGCAATACCTACAACTTTGTAGAAGATCTCAAATCGATCGGACAAACCGTTTTCGAGTTACAGTTTTTTAAAGATTTGCCATGCATTTTCCGATACGCCCTTCTCAAAAATAAGGCGAGGTTCAAAATGGCGGTCTGAAAGTGCATAATGGCATTTTTGGTCATAAAGAATCTGTATGCAAATTTTCAGGCGATTCAAAAAATTACAAAAATAATCGGGTTTGCGAAACGGCGTGGAACCGCTCACCAGCAACAGCTTCGTTGATGATTTGCTTTGGTATGAAATTGGTGATCGAATCCAAATAAGCGCACAGAGAAGACTGCAAAAATGCTACCGCCGCCCGACCTAGGTAAAACTATGTTTGCCATTTCTCTCCGTTGGAAAACTAATCATCCGAAATTTCAATTGGCAATTAAATAAATTAATTAATTAATAATAATAGGTGATATATCTCTAGCCGTAACTCTTTTACGTGGAATGCATTGTTGTGGCTCTGAAAAGAGCCGTTTTGCTTGGAATTGTGTCCTAATTCAATTTAAACTCGTTCGCCACGGATACGACGAGCCAGCTAGAAGGCTTTCGGCAAGATGGTGACACGCTTAGCGTGGATCGCGCACATGTTGGTACCCTCAAAGATAGGCCTCGCTCGCTTCCTACAGGGCCATGACGGCCAAGCTCTGTAATCGCAGATCAGTCTAGAAGTCCTGAGCGATTTCACGGACCAGGCGCTGGAAAAACAACTTGTGGATCAGCAGCTCCTTCGAATTCTGGTAGCGACCGTTTCTCACGCAGAGCGACCATTTCTGGCCGATAGCAATACGGCTTCTTGATTCCTCCGGTGGCAGGGGCGCTCTTGCGAGCGACTTTCGTGACCGGCTGCTTGCGAGGGGCCGCTTTCCACCAGTGCACATTGGATCGAATCGACAATTTAGCTGGAAAAAAGTGTTTTCTCTGTTCTCGTCGATTTTAGACGTTCGAAGTCTTCAGAGAATTTATTCGTAATTGAGGTTTGCATCTTTTACGAAAAAAGTTGAATAGGGTGGCCCTTATTTAAGTTAAAGTTTTGACTCAAACTTTTTTGTTTGATGAAATTTGTGGCTGCGGTCTTCTGCAAACTTTTAGAAAATGTTATTTTGAACAACTTTGTCGAAGACACTTTTGATCTAACTCTTCATTTGAGCTAAGTAAATTGATTTTGAAAGTTTTATCTTTAGATGCCCATAACTCATGGAGTTGGTTCGATAACATTTTTCTTTTAGTGGCATTAGAAAGGCCATACAATAGGCAACTTTTGCTGTGAAATCTGTGAGAACATAATTTTTGTAAATTGAGAAAATTCACTTCAAAAATACACTTAAAAAACTCTAAATTTGCTTGTAACTCACAAGATTTCAAAGTTACCGGCGTGCTGTCTTCAGTAAAAATGTAGAATTTAACTAGATATACAACTTTTACATACACCACTTTTTAGAGAAATGTGAAACAAAATATGAAGAAATGATGATACGATTCAAATGTGGGTCACCTTATATTTATTACTATAAATCATTAAGTTAGTATATCAGTAGTCGCTTTCATATACTTGCTATTGTAAACTTTGTATGGTATTATGATTTTATTGTTATTTTATCAGTACTCAGTGGTATAATTCACATATAATTAAAAATGTAAAATGGTGCCAATGCAACTTAAGAAACTTTAAATGTTTCGTCATTGTGACTGCTACTATTGTGACTGAATACGTACAGTAGTGTCCTGGGGTACAGAACTGTGGGAATGGTGGAATAATCTAACATTATTGAAAAAGCCAAGGTTATCAAAAAGTGTGCAGTTTTGGAAAGTTATTTATAGAATGAAAGTACAATTATATTGCTAACACTTGAATAATTTTGTATGAAATAATAGTAAAATGTATTATAAAGTTCTATTTTTTTTATTTCACATTTATCCATAAGGTTCGATATGAAAAAGTTGTGGATCTGGTTAAAACCTACAACTTTGCTGAAGACAGCACGCCGGTAACTTTGAAATCTTGTGAGTTACAAGCAAATTTAGAGTTTTAAAAGTGTATTTTTAAAGTGAATTTTCTCAATTTACAAAAATTACGTTCTCACAGTTTTTACAGCAAAAGTTGCCTATTGTATGGCCTTTCTAATGCCACTAAAAGAAAAAAAATCGAACTAACTCCATGAGTTATGGGCATCTAAAGATTTCATAGTTTTTCACTTAAATTTGCTTATAACTTCAAAATCACAAGAATTACAAACTTGCAATGTTCAGCAAAAATGTGTACCTTTACTTCCTCTGCAACTCTTCTCAAGACCACATTCACGTAAAACTGAAAATAAAAAAGTTAGATAAAAATAACTGATTTTTTGGGTTCACCCTAAGATAAAACTTTCAAAATCAATTTACTTAGCTCAAATGAAGAGTTAGATCAAAAGTGTCTTCGACAAAGTTGTTTAAAATAACATTTTCTAAAAGTTTGCAGAAGACCGCAGCCACAAATTTCATCAAACAAAAAAGTTTGAGTCAAAACTTTAACTTAAATAAGGGCCACCCTATTCAACTTACTTCGTAAAAGATGCAAAACTCAATTACGAATAACTTCTCTGAAGACATCGAACGTCTAAAATCGACGAGAACAGAGAAAACACTTTTTTCCGGCTAAATTGTCGATTCGATCAAATGTGCAGTGGACTTACGGGCAGTCTGCTTGGAAAGAGCCCTCGTCGTAGTAGTGTTCTCTGGACGGATTGAAACAAACGAATGATTGAATTTGCGCGGCTGCCGGTCCCTTTTATGACCTTCTCTTGCGAGCGAGCGAGCAAGAAAAATTCATCCATCGCGTACCGCATAAAAGCAGCCGAGCCGGCGACCGACGCCGAGCATCAGTTTTGTTTCAATCGTTGCCGAAGATAGACCGGCAATTATTTTACACGGCCAGACAAGGGAGGCAAAGGACTCGGAAAAGGAAGCGCCAAGCGTCATCGCAAGGTTTTGCGCGATAACATCCATTGCATCATCACCAAGCCCGCCATCCGCCGTCTGGCTCGCCGTGGCGACGTCAAGCATACCTTCGGTCTCATCTACGGGAAAACCCGCGGTGAGCTGAAATTTTCCAGAATTCTGTCGGCTTCGCTCTGAAGTGGCAGGGCCGTACGCTGTACAGATTTGGAGATCAAATCGCCCCCATCACCGACAACAGAATACTAAACTACCATTGAATGCAAAAAACCTGAGCATGGAATGGTGATCGACGATATCCTCACCCAACAGTCCTTTTCAGGACAACAATTTAATTTTGAAAGAGTTTTGAAAATATTTCTAACGTGAAACGCAACATTACTGGCAATACTCACATCAACAGAACTGTCGGAGAATTAAATAATAGTTTTGGTGAAATTTTAGTGATTTGCGGTAATCATTTTACCAAAATCAGTAAAATTCCACCAAAATTTACAATCATTAAGCTGCTGCAAATCCAGTGTCCGGTTTGTGAAATCGCTGGCTAAGAGATGGCTGAAGAAAATCAGCCCAAATTAACAATGATTAAGTATACACTGAAAAATCAATTCTTCAATATAATAGCCTAAGCTTCTGAATACATCTCATTTTCTTGGCATTAACGTCCTCACTGGGACAGAGCCTACTTCTCAGCTTAGTATTCTTATGAGCACTTCCACAGTTATTAACTGAGAGCTTTCTATGCCGAAGTGATGTAGTCTCGTTGGTGGGAAGCGAAGATGAACCGACGAGTCTTGATGAAGCAGGGAGATGACGTATGATCGCCGATAGGAAGGTGATATTCCAGTAATAACTCCTGTTGTTACTTGGTCCAAAGACCGAATTGAACTGTCTATTCATTGATTCAAAAATCCTTATATAGGCCTAAAAGTGTTGCACCTAGTGGGTGCTACATAATTGAATTTGCCTAGAAGTAATGGGTAAAGAGTTCTGGAGCGCATATGCTGAGGTCAGCGTGACAAAATAATAATGGTCCGATCGTTGCCTATCGCGAATGATCGAACTGTTAATCGAGCTTCATGCACATGCGTGGAGCCTCAATGTTGGTTTATCGTTCGCGTCAGCATATATGTTTTTTGTGTTACCACCTGTTCCGTCCCGACGTCACAAAATTCAGTTCGAGAAACGCTGGCAGCAGGCAGCAGCGGAATATTCCATCATCAACATCCTTGCATTGTGCTACCCGGTTTGCAGCATCAAATAGGGAGCGGAAAATACCCCAAAGGACAATTTGCGTCCCTTTTCTGTTCATTTAATTGCCATCCATCTAGCCAGCTATGTATAGCGTGAACGCATCAACCAAACAGATTGCACCACCACTAGCACAACCTTCATCATCATCATCATCATCATCGAACCCACTGCAGCATCTTCCAGGCAGTGGAAATTTCCATCATTCCCCACACCGTTGCGCATGCAAGACTTTGTTTACCTGCAGCCTATATAAGCAGCTTGCATGCGCAAGAACATCATCAGTTTTCGAATCAGTTTCATCAGTTTCGATTCAGTTTAATATCAGTTTTCTTTGAAGCATTGTAACATAAAGTCGAGAATACAGTAATCAAGTGAAGCAAATCATCTTTTCCTCCTCCACCAATGGAAACCAAACAGCCTTTTCCAAGGCTAGAGTTGTTGAGTCATCAGTAGTCCATTTCAGTCGAGCTATCGGTCCTGTGCCCTGTTGCACCAAGCATCAGGTTAGCGGACGATCAACAGATCGTTCCGTTCAAGCTCAACAGAGCAAACCCCCGTTGCACGACGCAACATATGGTCCAATCGAGCCGGATACAGTTCCGTGGAGGCTGCAACAGCAGCAGAGTGTGTCGTCAATCAACAGATTGAGACAATTCCATCCAACTGCTATCGCCGATAGCAATCAGCTTTCCTACCAAGAGGATTGCTGTTGTTCCTGCCCGGTAGCTCGACACAAGAGCATAGAGAACACATTCCAGGTTTCCATTGGCGGAGAGGAAACGAAATTCCCAAGTGTAAGTAGTGAGAAAGTCCAAATCAAGACTAGACGTGCGCGTGTGAAGTGTTGCGAAATGGCCAACGTGAAAAGGCTGTTCGCCGAACGTAGCCTCGTCGAGGCCAAAGTGAAGAAGCTGCAGCAGCAGCTAGTGAGAGACAGTATCGCTCAACCGAGTTTGGCACATGTGAAGAAGTATGGAAGAGAGCTCCAGTTCCTCTACAAGCAATACCAACGAGTGAACGGTGAGATCTTGTCCGCAGTCCCAGTCGACAGGTACTCAGATGTGGACGAGGATTACGAGCGCTTCGATGACCTCCACGACGATGCCTGCTTACTGGTGGAAACCTTGTTGCATTCATTACTGAGCACCAGTGACAGGTATCAGATGTATCATTCACCATCATCCAACTGCTTCGCTGCGCCACGTTGGCGCACCCCACTGATTCGAAGCCGATCACCGAGTCCACCGACGGAACAGTCCGTTCCGATTCCAGACGTGATGGAGAAGCCAAACACGTCGCCACCGAAAGAGTTGTTCCCAGAGCAGCTGTTCCCAGCCCAAGCGAACGAGTTGAAGGTGAGTCAGTTTGCCATCAACCCAATCCACTCCTTGCAGCCACCAATCGCTGAAACTTCAGCCATGAAGTTAAATCCTGTGTGTGGAGCAGCCCTGGTCCGTTTTGAGGGTGATCTCGCCGAGGTCATCAAGAGCAAGTCGGCACCAACGCCGATTGTCCTGCCTTCTGTTGCTCCAATAGTTCAGAAGTGCCACCGAGAAGAAGAAGCAACCCAACGAGCAAGAGTGCCAATCCAACAAGGAGAGGTGCTAACCCAATGTGAGCTACCAAAGCTACCAACCCATGACGATTCCACCCACAGTGGAAAAGTAACAACGAAATGTGAAGAGGTGACAACAGTGGCCTACCAACACAAGTCCAACCCTCCAAGCAAGCAGAGTGAGAATCAAGCTAATCCAGCAAATCCGACACTAGCAGCGGATTTCAAAGTCGGCAATGAGACAACCAAGTTTGTCGACAGCGAGCGCAACATTCCATCATGTAAAAGCTACCAACCATACGATGATGATCCTGCAGCAGTTCATCAAGCGACGAACACGTTTCCAATTCCAATCAACCAGGTTGGAATTCATAAGAGACCGACACCATTCAAGAGAGCTACAGTATGTGGTGCGTTGCCGAAGACGTTCCTCATGCCACCCGGTTTTCATCCACCGCCCAGGTTGGCACCGATGCCAACAGAAGTACTTCCAGTGCCCAAGCCACTCCAGTATCCAGAAGTAAGCTCGGTGCTCCAGCGGATTCCTTGTGTGACAGGATTCCGCTCAATCAACAAAGAGTTCCAGCGTGCGATTGGATTGAGTCTGGTCGCGAAGCGATTCCCATGCAGGACCAGATTCCGTCCAGTGTCAAAGCTGTCATCCCGTTTGACCAGATCTCGTCGAACACCGCAGCGATTCCCATGTGTGGCCGGATCCATTTCGGCACTGAAGTTTTCATCCAGCCTGACGGAATCCAATTCGGTAATGCAGCCAATCCAGCGTGTAGCAAGATTCCAGCCAGTGTCGAAGCATCCCAGCTTCGTGACCAAGTTACTTCTGGTACTGAAGCAACCATCTAGTGCAGTGGTCCTCAGCCTAACTGGTTGTGCGGGCCACCCTTTTGCTCTTAAAACACGTCGCGGGCCACTAGATGTAAACATATAAGTTTGACCAAAACGAGTCGATTAGAATTACTTTCGACCAAAAAAAAATCGATTGGCGCGACTCATTCAAACAAGTTTTTCGACATTTGTTACTTAACTTGAACGATTGGGGTTGATTTGAAACGAGACTCGACAACACTTACTTAAATTTCGTGCCAAAATGAACCAGCCTCTGATTGGTCCGCCTGACAGCGTTACCATCAATGATTATTGTACAATAGCTTCAGCACCTTCTGTGTTCAGCTTTTTTCTCTCCTTTTCAATTTTCAATGATGTGTACCAGTTTTCTGGCAACACAAGGATCATACAAGAGAAGAAGAAAACTAATAAGAAGCCAGGTGACGCATCTTGTTTTAGGGGTCGGCAGGTGATTTCTGGAATTTGCGTGCTTATTATGTCTGGCAGTTACTAGCGATTTCAATCATCTTTCCAAATAACACTGATGTCCCTGGATTCTCAAGAGTTCATCCTTCGTGCAAAGATAAATGTCAAAAATTATAGGATTTCCGAAAATGAAAGATAAGGCGAGTGTATTATTTCTTTATAGATGAGGATGGATTTGATAAATCTTCAATATTATAAACATTTTTAGTACAATAATTGTAACATTAGAATAATGACAACAATTAACCTCCACAGAAGAAACAAAAACCTTAGCCGAATAAAAAACTATGACTTTAGCGTTATTTTAGAATTAAAATAAAAAATACTTAGAAAAATCGCTTTCTTACTAGAACTTTGAAAACTGCGCTACTAGAACGTTGAAAACTTTGGTGTTTTAAAGAAACGATGATATCAGACTTGAATAAACTTTTGGTTATCAAACAAACAAAGGAATAAGAAATTGAAATTGTTTTCCTTCGTTTCTTGATAACCACTCTATAAGGAAGAGAAAATCTGGAAAATTATAGAACGGCTTACTTTGCCAGATATTGCAGAAGAAATCTAGTTATCTAAGATAACTTCTGAAATCACAAGATGCGGGCCGCACAACTCCAATATTCAAAATCACTCCGCGGGCCGCACAAAACCTTCCTGAGGGCCGCATGCGGCCCGCGGGCCGCAGTTTGGTGACCACTGATCTAGTGTGACCAGGTACCAGCCGATGTCCCAGCGATTTCCAGCTGTAAGCGAGTTCCAACTGGTGCCCAAGCAATTCCCGTGTATTGTCGGAACCCATCCCATTCCAGAGAAGCCTCCAGATTCGACCGGTATCCCTCTTCCGGTTTCCAAGCCGTTTCGGTCGCCAACCGAAATATTTCCATTGCACAAGACGTTCCTGTTGCTGACCGGTATTCCTCCGGTACCCAAGAAAATTCATGCGAGTCTCAAGCCGAATCATCGAATGTCAGCCGGCATTTCTCCGAAGATCAAGCCAATCCCGAAGAAGAACGAGATGTATCCAGCGAAGAAGTCGTGTCCAGAGTCAACCGGAAGCCATCCGGTATCCAAGTGGTTCCAGCGTTCAACCACAATTCCACCGATCTCGATGTCAATCCCGACGACAGCCGGAATTCGTCCAGTGAGGGAGACAATCCTGATGCCCACCAGATTACGTCCGGTATTGAGAGAAGCTCCGTAC
The DNA here is from genome assembly GCF_002204515.2 of Aedes aegypti. Taxonomy (NCBI): domain Eukaryota; kingdom Metazoa; phylum Arthropoda; class Insecta; order Diptera; family Culicidae; genus Aedes; species Aedes aegypti. The sequence continues at coordinate 61,580 of NW_018736174.1, read as the reverse complement.
CAGAGATCGATCGAGATGATGCCACCGGTCAAACCGACTAGTGGTTCAAGCACCCCCATATCAACTCAAGGCAGGAGAAACCATCAGATGAATCCACCATGCAATGTCGAGTCAGCGAAGCCATCCCGGAGTGCGTATTCCGTATGCATCCACCCAAGCAACCGAGAGATCATCCAGAGCATAGTAACCGAGGATTGTGAGCAGGAAGTACCACTCAACGAGTACGTCAGTAACAAAGTCTTCAAGCAACACCAGCCATCAGATGCGAGTCAACCCTCCAAGCATTCCGCCACCATCAAGTCATCAGCAGAAATTCATCCAAGAATCAGCCAGCGATGTTTATGCCAGCAGTTCAACACTTCATCATTCAATCAACAAGATTCCATCCTTCCCATCGAGGACAACATCAACCTTTCGCTGCAAGAAATTGTTGATACGAGGTCTCAACCGGGGGGAGAATGTTCCGTCCCGACGTCACAAAATTCAGTTCGAGAAACGCTGGCAGCAGGCAGCAGCGGAATATTCCATCATCAACATCCTTGCATTGTGCTACCCGGTTTGCAGCATCAAAATAGGGAGCTGAAAATAACCCAAAGGACAATTTGCGTCCCTTTTCTGTTCATTTAATTGCCATCTATCTAGCCAGCTATGTATAGCGTGAACGCATCAACCAAACAGATTGCACCACCACTAGCACAACCTTCATCATCATCATCATCATCATCGAACCCACTGCAGCATCTTCCAGGCAGTGGAAATTTCCATCATTCCCCAAACCGTTGCGCATGCAAGACTTTGTTTACCTGCAGCCTATATAAGCAGCTTGCATGCGCAAGAACATCATCAGTTTTCGAATCAGTTTCATCAGTTTCGATTCAGTTTAATATCAGTTTTCTTTGAAGCATTGTAACATAAAGTCGAGAATACAGTAATCAAGTGAAGCAAATCATCTTTTCCTCCTCCACCAATGGAAACCAAACAGCCTTTTCCAAGGCTAGAGTTGTTGAGTCATCAGTAGTCCATTTCAGTCGAGCTATCGGTCCTGTGCCCTGTTGCACCAAGCATCAGGTTAGCGGACGATCAACAGATCGTTCCGTTCAAGCTCAACAGAGCAAACCCCCGTTGCACGACGCAACACCACCGAATTGATTTTACAGGAGGTGGGCACATCTTTTGACTGGTGCACCACACCTCCCCCCCTTTTTGGGAGAATGTTGTTAGACATTCTGACTCTCAGACTATCGCTCCAACACCCTTTTACAATTTAATTATTCTATTTTTGTGTATGGTTTGAGCTGTTTGCGAATTCTTTATTTTTACATTAGGCGCGGTAAATGGCTGGGCATGGCGTACCATTGGTACCTCGCGTACCTGCAGGAATAAAATAGACCCCTTTGTGCGGTCCTTAGCCTCTTGCCCAGCAACTCCTATCCCTACCTCCTCGTGGTACTGGCCGGGGTACGAGTAACCTTGGGGAAGATCGAGTAACCAACCCCCGGTGGGAACTTTGGTCGTATGCTGACAGGGAAGGGGGGGTTTGTTTTTGCAAACCTGGAGCGTCTGTACTCCACGTTAGGAGCGGCTCACAACAGCGTCTGTTCCCCATGTCAGGGGCGGCTGATCATCGTCTGTGTGCCAGAGAAGGACTCTAAACTAAACTGCGCACTATGGCCCTCCGAACATTTAGGGGGAATGGTCCTCCGGAAATCTAGGGGGTTGGTGTCAGGCCCTGCAAGCCAACCGTAAAAACACATCAGCACAGGAACGTCAACGAGAGAATACGGACCGGAACAATCGGCAAAGACCACAGCGACGAAAATGGACTAGCGATTGGAAACTCGGTACGTGGAACTGCAAATCTCTCAACTTCATTGGAAGTACTCGCATACTCTCCGATGTACTGAAGACCCGCGGTTTCGACATCGTAGCGCTGCAGGAGGTGTGCTGGACAGGAGCATTGGTGCGAACGTTTAGAGGTAATCATACCATCTACCAGAGCTGCGGTAACACACGCGAGCTGGGAACAGCTTTCATAGTGATGGGTGATATGCAAAGACGCGTGATCGGGTGGTGGCCGATCAATGAACGAATGTGCAAGTTAAGAATCAAAGGCCGATTCTTTAATTTCAGCATAATCAACGTGCATAGCCCACACTCCGGAAGCACTGATGATGACAAGGACGCATTTTACGCGCAACTCGAACGCGAGTACGACCGCTGCCCAAGCCACGACGTCAAGATCATCATAGGAGATTTGAACGCTCAGGTTGGCCAGGAGGAGGAGTTCAGACCGACGATTGGAAAGTTCAGCGCCCACCGGCTGACGAACGAGAACGGCCTACGACTGATAGATTTTGCCGCCTCCAAGAACATGGCCATTCGTAGCACCTATTTCCAGCACAGCCTCCCGTATCGGTACACCTGGAGATCACCTCAGCAGACAGAATCGCAAATCGACCACGTTTTGATCGATGGACGGCACTTCTCCGACATAACCGACGTCAGAACCTATCGCCAACATTGACTCCGACCACTACCTGGTGATGGTGAAACTGCGCCCAAAACTATCCGTCATCAACAATGTACGGTACCGACGCCCGCCCCGGTACAATCTCGAGCGGCTGAAACAACCGGATGTCGCCAATGCGTACGCGCAGCATCTTGAGGCAGCGTTACCGGATGAGGGCGAGCTCGATAGGGCCCCTCTTGAGGACTGCTGGAGGACAGTCAAAGCAGCCATTAACGACGCTGCCGAAAGCGTTGTCGGATATGTGGAACGGAGCTCAAGAAACGATTGGTTCGACGAGGAGTGCCAGGAGGTTTTAGAGGAGAAGAATGCAGCGCGGGCTGCAATGCTGCAGCATGGTACGCGGCAAAACGTGGAACGATACAGACTGAAGCGGAAACAGCAAACACGCCTATTCCGGGACAAAAAGCGCCGCCTGGAAGAGGTGGAATGCCAAGAGATGGAGTTGCTGTACCGTTCTCAAGAAACGCGAAAGTTCTATCAGAAGCTCAACACATCCCGCAAAGGCTTCGTGCCGCGAGCTGAGATGTGCCGGGATAAGGATGGGAGCATCTTGACGGACGGACGCGAGGTGATCGAAAGGTGGAAGCAGCACTACGATGAACACCTGAATGGCGCAGAGAACACAGGCACAGAAGGTCAGGACAGCGAAGGCGATGGGTACGTCAGCACAGCGGCCAGCGGAAATCAACCAGCTCCCACGATGGGGGAAGTTAAGGATGCCATTCAACAGCTCAAGAACAACAAAGCCGCTGGCAAGGATGGTATCGGAGCCGAACTCATCAAGATGGGCCCGGACAGGTTGGCCGCTTGTCTGCATCGGCTGATAGTCAGAATCTGGGAAACGGAACAGCTACCGGAGGAGTGGAAGCAAGGCGTTATATGCCCTATCTACAAAAAGAGCGACAAACTGGAGTGTGAAAATTATCGTGCAATCACCATCCTAAACGCCGCCTATAAAGTGCTATCCCAGATTCTCTTCCGTCGTCTATCACGTATAGCAAACGAGTTCGTGGGAAGTTATCAAGCAGGTTTCATCGACGGCCGCTCGACAACGGACCAGATCTTTTCCGTGCGGCAAATCCTCCAGAAATGCCGTGAGTACCAGGTCCCTACGCACCATTTGTTCATCGATTTCAAGGCGGCATACGATAGTATCGACCGCATAGAGCTATGGAAAATCATGGACGAGAACAGCTTTCCCGGGAAGCTCACAAGATTGATCAGAGCAACGATGGACGGTGTGCAAAACTGCGTGAAGATCTCGGGCGAACACTCCAGTTCGTTCGAGTCTCGGCGGGGACTACGACAGGGCGACGGACTTTCGTGCCTGTTGTTCAATATTGCGCTTGAAGGTGTCATGCGGAGAGCCGGACTTAACAGTCGAGGCACGATTTTCACGAGATCCGGACAATTTGTTTGCTTCGCGGACGACATGGATATTATTGGGAGAAAATTTGAAACGGTGGCAGATTTGTTCACCCGCCTGAAACGCGAAGCAACAAGAGTCGGGCAAGAGTGGTGAAGCGTCGAAAACAAAGTACATGCTGGTTGGCGGAACTGAGCGCGACAGGGCCCGCCTAGGAAGCAGTGTTACGATAGACGGGGATACCTTCGAGGTGGTGGACGAGTTCATCTACCTCGGATCCTTGTTGACGGCTGACAACAATGTTAGTCGGGAAATACGAAGGCGCATCATCAGCGGATGTCGTCCCTACTATGGGCTCCAGAAGAAACTGCGGTCAAAAAAGATTCACCCCCGCACCAAATGCACGATGTACAAAACGCCTCGAGGAGGACTTGCAAGCTCTTGGGGTTTTCGAACGCCGAGTGCTAAGGACGATCTTCGGCGGCGTGCAGGAGAACGGCGTGTGGCGGCGAAGGATGAACCACGAGCTCGCTCAACTCTACGGCGAACCCAGTATCGTGAAGGTAGCTAAAGCTGGAAGGATACGCTGGGCAGGGCATGTTGCAAGAATGCCGGACAACAACCCTGTAAAGATGGTGTTCGCCACGAATCCGGTCGGAACAAGAAGGCGTGGGGCGCAGCGAGCTAGGTGGATGGACCAGGTACACCAGGACCTGGAGAGCGTGGGTCACAGTCGAGGATGGAGAGAAGCGGCCAACCGAGGGAATTGGCGTAATATTGTTGGCGAGGCTTTATCAAGATAATTGATGTAAAGCCAAATAAGTAAGTAAGTACATTAGGGTCTGAAATTTCAATTACTGTAAATGGACCGTTGTATACTTGTTCCAACTTTTTCCTGTTCTCATTGGTCACTACTACTTGATTTCCTAATTTTAGTTCAATTGGATTGGATTTATTTTGGGAATTAATGCGTTTCCGCTTGTTCATCTCTATGTATTCTCTGGTTCTTTTATGGGCAGATTGTAATCTATATTGCAGCTCTTTTGCGTAATCGTCATAGTTATAAAGTGGTTGTACTACCTCTGTAAGGGATTGGTTCTGAATTTTTTCTGTTCTACCAAAGACAAGTTCGAAAGGCGTATATCCGTGATCTAGATTTGGAGAGGTGTTGTATGCGAATGTGTAGTAGTTAACCCATTCATCCCAATCATTAATATGTTCGTTAGTGAAAATTCGCAAGTACTCGTTTAGACACTTGTGATTCCTCTCCAACGCACCGATAGTCTGTGGGTGATATGGCGTGGAGAATTTATATTCAAATTTCAATAACTTTCCTATGCTCTTGAATAATTCATTCCTATATTCTGTTCCCATGTCTGTCCTAACGGCTGTTATATTTGTTCCGTATGTTAGCATAAATTTTTCCACCACTGCTTTGGCTACTGTTGAGGCTTCTTTGTTTATAATTGGAATAACTGTAACATATTTTGTAAAATCACATTGTATGGTAACTGCGTACCTATTGTTATAGTTTGTTTTAAGGAATGGTCCAATGGTATCCACCGAAATAATTTCAAACGGTCTGCAAGGAGTTGTAGTTTTTATAAATTTTTCATGAGTTGGTTTTTGGTGTTTATTCATCTTACAATGTTTGCAATTGTTTACAAAATTTTGGATTGATTCCTTGAACTTTTTCCAATAGAACTCTTTTCTTAGCTTAATATACATTTTAGTTTGACCCAGATGTCCTCCGGTTGGACTGTTGTGGGTTTTCTTGAGAATTTCAGCGGCCATTCTTGGATCCTTTATAATTTTTGGTTTTTCATATAATAATATTTCAATACTTTTCATGGATATATTTGCTATCTTTTTCAATGCTTCTGCGGTTATAAACTCAAAAATTTCATCATCAGTAGATAGTGCCAGCTGGTTCAAGTTTAATTTAATTGCATCTTTTTCTATACTTTGGAATAAGTGCACTAATGCATCATTTCCTTTATTATTCAAATGGATTCCTCTTACTAATAAGAGGTCCTTTTTGCTAGTTTTATTTTTTATTTTTGGTGTACAGATTACACTATTTAGTTCGTTTATTATACCAAACTCTAATTTTGGAAGATTTAAAACTTCTTCAAATGAAAGAGCGTTGAACATCCTAAGTTTATCTGGCTGCAAGATGCTTACTTTATCCTCTTCGGGGTTTTTCTTTTTAGTCATGCTTCTGGTTATTACATTGATTGTTTTTAGTTCAGCTGAAGTAATGTTGATGCGTGAAAGAGCATCAGCGATAACATTCTGCTTACCTTTTACATACTCTATTTCGAAGTCATATTCCTCCAAGTCAAGACGAATCCTCTGTAATTTATTGGAAGGTTTCTTCATTCCAAATAAATATACTAAGGGTCTATGATCTGTTTTCACTCGGAATTTTCGTCCCAACAAATATGGTTTAAAATATTCTATAGCCCAATGTATTGCGGCTAGTTCTTTTTCAATAATTGCTTTGTTTAGTTCACCTTTTGTAAAGGTTCTACTTGCAAATGCTATTGGGAGCTCCACTTCGTTATACTTTTGTGAGAGAACAGCGCCACAAGCTGTTGATGATGCATCAGTTGTTAGTATAAGTTCCTTCTGGAAATCCGGATATTGAAGAATTTGTGGTTGTAGAAGCTTTGTTTTCAAAAGTTCAAAAGATTGGTGGCATTCATCGGACCATTCAAATAGTGTGTTTTTTCTTAGTAATTTATTTAATGGTTGAGCGATTTCCGAAAAGTTTTGTATAAATTTCCTATAGTAATTACAGAAGGCTACATAGCGTCTTACTTCATCGGCGTTTTTGGGTACTGGGTATTTTTGGATGACATCATATTTCGAGTCGTCTGGCAAAATGCCTTTATCTGTAATTTTGTGACCTAAATAGGTTACCTCTTGTTTAAAGAAGCAACATTTTTCAGGGTTTAATTTCAGGTTATATTTGCGTAATCTTTCAAAAACGATTCTAAGGTTTCCCAGATGATGATTTTCAGAACAGCCAATCACCACAATGTCGTCTATATATACAAACGCGCACTCTGGTGTTAGGCCTGCCAATGCAATAGTCATCATTCTCTGGAAACTATTGGGTGATATGTTAAGTCCGAATGGTAATCTTTTAAAATGATAATGACCGGTTGAGGTTGAAAACGCAGTATATTTTTTTGAGTGTTCTTCTAATGGGATCTGATGAAATCCCGACATTAAATCGAGTGTGGTAAAATATTTCGCCCTGCCAAGTTGATCTAAAATAGCATCAATTCTTGGCAATGGAAATTTATCAGGAAGAAGTTTTTTATTTAATTGGCGGAAGTCAACCACTAATCGCCATTTTTGTCCATTTTGTGTCCTTTTTGGCACCAACAGTATCGGGGAATTGTAATGCGATACTGAAGGTTCTATAATTCCATTTTCCAACAAATTATTCACCTGATTCTTAATTTCTGGTACATGTGCGTGGATTTGCTTATAATTAGCTATGAACACAGGTTGTTTATCTTCTAAATTAATTTTTTGCTCATAAAAATTATTAGTACTTAAACGGTCTCCAGGTAAATGAAATATGTCGTTATATTCATTTAATAACTTCTGCAATTTATTTTTTAAATTTGGGTTGGCATTATCTATTTTGATAGTATCAGCTAAAATTTTTGCTCTTGATTGAGGAATAGTATTACGAGTGGATGTATGTACGTAAAAGTTTTTTAAAGGTAAGGTTGTAGGAGTAATGTTTTTTATAAGAACTGGTACTTCTAAGGTATTCACTAGCTTCACATAAGGGTTTTGACTATTCACAATTGTATTACCCATAAAAATCCCGGGGTGGATTTCCTCTGAGCATACTACCGAAGCCTCTTGACATTGTGTCAAAAAAGGAATTCTTCTAATTATTTCGCAACGCTGGGGTAGGAAAATGGCTCCATTTAAATTGTCTTGAATAGGGACTGTTAACTCTTTATTTCTATTTAAAATGAAAAGCATCCACAGTTCGTAGTCAACTTTACATTTATACTGAATCATGAAATCTCTTCCTAGGATACCATCAGTTGGTATTGGGAAGCCATTCGACACTATTTGAAAAGATTGATTAATTTTTTCGCCTTCTATATGAAGGCATGTATGAGTGCTGCCTAGTGAAGTAATTGTTCCTTCACCGACGCCTTTAATATTGCAGTTTTCCGAGGGATAATAAATTTGGTCAGATTTAACTTTACTGGCTTTAATAATTGAAATATCGGAACCAGAATCTAACAAAAAGGTACATTCTACTTCCGATAATCCAAGTTTTAATTTCACAAAGTTGCAGGCAGATACATTTATGGTGTATGCTGTCCGAACTGAACGCCTAAAGGGTGATTCTGGTTGGGAGTTGATAGTTGTTGTTGCTGCTGCTGATCATCTTGACCCTGTTGTTCATCGTTTTCGATATTTTCCTGTTGTGCTACATACATAGAATGTTGTGGGGGCCTATGTCTTCCACGACCACCGAAGGGGTTGAAATTTCCTCTGGATGACCAATTATTCCTGTACCTAGTTTGTCCTCTGTATTAGCCTTGCTGATAAAAATTTTGCGGGTAGCCATTTTCTCGACGGAAATGAGCATTATTCGAGAAATTTCTACCTCCTCTTCCTCGTCCTGTCACGGTCGCCATGATGTAGTCTCGTTGGTGGGAAGCGAAGATGAACCGACGAGTCTTGATGAAGCAGGGAGATGACGTATGATCGCCGATAGGAAGGTGATAATCCAGTAATAACTCCTGTTGTTACTTGGTCGAAAGACCGAATTGAACTGTCTATTCATTGATTCAAAAATCCTTATATAGGCCTAAAAGTGTTGCACCTAGTGGGTGCTACATAATTGAATTTGCCTAGAAGTAATGGGTAAAGAGTTCTGGAGCGCATATGCTGAGGTCAGCGTGACAAAATAATAATGGTCCGATCGTTGCCTATCGCGAATGATCGAACTGTTAATCGAGCTTCATGCACATGCGTGGAGCCTCAATGTTGGTTTATCGTTCGCGTCAGCATATATGTTTTTTGTGTTACCACCGAATTGATTTTACAGGAGGTGGGCACATCTTTTGACTGGTGCACCACAGAAGTCACCATTTTCGCATTCGTATATCGTGTGGCAGGTACGATGATACTCCATGCCCAGGGAAGTCAAGGAAATTTCCATTACGAAAAGATCCTGGACCGACCAAGAATCGAACCCAGACACTTTCATCATGGCTTTGCTTTGTAGCCGCGAACTCTAACCACTAGGCTAAGGAAGGTCCATTTTGAATACATGTAAAGTGATTATTTTGTATTAACACAAAACAATAACACACAATGTCAATAAAAATTAGGATTGATATGCATTTGCAATATTTTCTGTAACAATGGAGATTATCTTTTTGATTACACATCTGTATCAAAATAGCATCGAAAAAATCTAATTAATAGAATTTTTCACGTATCTTTAAAACTCCAAAACATCATCTAGTCCGGTCTGTCTGAACATCGACCAATTGATGTTGTGATGATGTGACATGTGATCCTTAATGTTTTTTTTATATTATCTGATTTGAGAAATAACAAGCATGAATTCATTTTCCTTAGCCGAGTGGTTAGAGTCAGCGGATATGAAGTATGCTGATGGTGTGGATTCGATTCCCAGTTGGTCCAGGATCTTTTCGTACCGTAATCCGGGTTACATTGATCAGCGGTATGACTCTTCTCGTAAAAAGTTCGAATCATCATTTATTGATGGAACAGTTTCAAAGCATGAATGGTGCCGCTTTTTCATACATTCATGAGCTTATGAAAATTGAGATTTGTGCGAAAATTGTATTTAGTTCATGCCTAATTTTTTCAACTTTATGAATCAATGATTTTTATCGTTATGGATGGCACTACCGAAGATTCATGTCTCACATGAGTTTTGCAAATGAGCAAGGAAAATGTGATTGTTACTAAAAATGGCATCGCCGAGAACGATTCCGTTGTTAAATCTTTAATAAGTTTATTTAATTAAGCTACATTAACGAACTACTGTTAAGAATGCAGAATTTTCTTAGGACATTGCCTATCTTCCGGCGTATTCTATGGTTCGAGGTGTTTGTTTTTTTTCGATAACTCAAAAAGCAAATGATTTGTAAGAGTCTGGTCTTCATATTCGGCTTCAGGGTCCATGACTTAAGTAAGTAACGACATTTTCAATATTACCGAATATTGTTTACATGGGTGATCAATGTTCTCCCACATCAGCAAAATAAAAAAATCACTTAAAACATTTATTTATATATACTTAAATCTTTTGAAAACTAAAATGCAGTATATAGTCACGAGCGGTTGGTGTTAGTATTATATGACGACATATGCATTTTCAAATGAAAAATTTAAGAAACATGCCTAAAACTGATCTATGTTACCTAGGATTACGATAATTAAAATTTCCTTGACTTCCCTGGGCATAGAGTATTATTGTACCTGGCACACGATATTCGATTGCGAAATTGCAACTTTGGTAAAGAAAGCTTATAATAACTGTTAATAACTGTGGTTGTGCTCATTGAACACTAAGGTGAGAAGTAGGCTCTGTACGAGTGAGGACGTAATGCCAAGAAGCATGGCATAGCATAGCATAGACAATGGTTGCTACTCCGTGATTGATCGGAACTAGTAAGAACTCTCGAAGTGCTATTCGAGTGTACGAAGGTACGGCGCTGCCATCTGGGAAAAGTTTGCTCGATGCGTGAAGCGTCGAACATTTTACCCGGCAAGGTATAGGAAGCGAAATTTCAAATGCTCATTTAAAATTAACTACAATAGGTATTTTAAATCTTTTTAGTATATGTTGAAATAATTTTGATGGGCTACATTATAGGCATATTATTTTGAGTTTTATATTTTTTTCTCAGTATGCTGCTGATTCTATAGTTGATCAATAGTCTAACCCCGTACACTTAACAGAATTTAATTAAAAAGTGTTTTGATTTTTTAAGAGCATTTGAAAATTGACTTCGTATGCTTTGCCATGTAAAATAATCTGAGCTTCACGCATAGGGTCAACTGTGGTAATTACCATCGTAGACGCGAATTTTAGCAGATCTCATATTATATTGATCAATATCGGCGCCGGGGAAAAAATCTCTGCATCTTCACAACCACCACGGGAAGGGTGTTTAATAATAAGGAAGGAAAAATATCTGGGAGTCACCTTTGGTCGGTGATGCGATCCATGAATAAGGGGTGAAAATACGACTTTTACTTAAAACTATTTTTGCATTTTGTCTCTCGGTATCTTCTCACCGCGAGACAAAATGAAGATTAATTAAGATTAAGAAAATACGTCGACATTCAAAATGTCGAACTATTCAAAGGTAATAGCAAGAAAAGATAGCTATGTGTAATAAAATTATAATTAACAAGAATAAGGGTTTAAACCACCACTTAAATGACGAACCATGCATAGTTTGTTTGAAAAATACAAGAACGATAGAGATAGAAGTTTGTAAAAAAGGTTTAAAATACTATTTAATCTTCTTGGTTTAATGCAGTTCGATGTAAATAAGTGAAATAGTCATGAATATTTTATAAAACAAACCGCAAATGATATCTTAAAGAGCACGTTACCCTGTAGTATGCTGGCTATCATATTGTCGAACTATTCAAAGGTCATTTTAGTTATTTTTAATTATGACGAAAAAGAAAGGTTTATGTGTATTAACATTATTTAAAACATAATAAAGGCATATGCCAACACTTGTAGTGACAAATCAACCATAGTTTGTTTGAAAAATATAAAAAACGCTACATTGCCTCAATATAAAGGTGTAATTATAAGCCATCCTCGACTGAACACGAACATTCTTTCGCACTCGCACAACGTGAAACGGTCAAGATTGACCTTGGTTTCAAAAAAACACCGTGATTGCTTTTATGAAGCACTCTACCAGTGAAAACGCAATGCCAAGAAGAAGAAAAATAAGAATTCGCCGGAATTAGGCAGGAGATATCGAACTTCATTAAGGCGAAGTGGGCCGTCATTGAAATTTATACGCTTCATTGATTATTGTTGCTTATACATTATTCGACTGCGAATTAATGAAAATCAACTAGTATTGCACTGACATAGCTGAAAAAATATCAACATATTTTCTTCACATGAGCATGTCGAAATTGCATGTTGAACTAGGAAATACTGTTGAATTATTTTCAAATAATGGTACAAATTAAGTTGCATGTTTTGTTGGTGACTTTTGATGCAAGAATGTATTTTAGTTATTGAATTTAGCTTAAAAATAAGTTAGAATTGAGGTTTAAGGTCACTTATGCTTATTGTTTTTTTCTGGTATGTTATTAAAGTAATTTTCAATAAACTATAGCAGGTTTCTTCACGGTTTGTTTTATTTGTCAACAAATGCTTTGGTGGTTGATTTTTTCATCATATTAAAATTTTATCCATTTATCTTCCCGTAACCTTTTTAGTTTGCCCGGTGTACTTACATTTTTCCAGGACTAACATGCCCGTGGCTGTTATGCCAACAATTTAAAAGCATGAAGATTCCATATGACACAACAATGTAAATAAGTCGCACAATCATGAGAGTAGATTTTAATAGATTTGGTAAAATTTGAAAGTGATTGGTATCACCTGTACGTTTACCTTATGTAATACGTTTTATTTTCGTTTCAAAATAACTTTAATAAATGCCTATTGACTTCAACTGCAGATTGGTGAAATATTGTTGAACGAAATCTGAGATAGCATTGTTTTTGTCTATTAAAAATCAACTTAACTTTCAAAAACAGGTTTGATTATTACGACTCTGCTCTATAGAACTAAACATTGCTTCAATACCCGCTCCGGCCGCTCTATAGTCGTTTTGAAAGCATTTGATTTTTGTCCCGGGATCCCGGGAAATCCCGGGATTTTTAAAAATAAAATCCCGAATCCCGGGATTATTTCAAGTCCGGGAAACAAGACCCTCTAATATGAACTACGATGACTGATGTATTGAAATTACGAACTGCAAAGCCAACATGACTACCATAACGAATGATGGGCTACTTAACCTTAAGGGAATAAAGTTTTTCTTATGAATAGCAAAAAAAAAAGACTTCTAATCATTTTTCTATTTTAGGATAATAGTGTCGCTAAATGCAGTATATCTAGTTATGTGCAAGGAATGTTATGCTCAAAATGATTCCAATAAAATAAATAAAATAAGCTAGCCCATCCAGACATTAACGAGATTTTACGTAAATCGTGCATTTGCCAGCTTTCATACAATACCTTCATTTGTCTGAATTCGCTATTCAACATTCACACAAAACGTGAAAATGCACGAGCATCCTTAGGGAAAGGCCCAATTAAAAATCCCAACTAAATCGTGTGATTTATTAGATGCTCCAAGTTGAAACATAGTGTGAACAAACAAATTGTTCGCTTATGGGATTGGGGTTCACATAGGACATGAAACCTGGCATGCAAGAAGAGCGAGAAATTTGCTTTGTCTCTTGACATTTGATTAAAGATTGATGTCAGGCTTAGCACTATAAATTTTAACCATTAGCGACATCAGTTGCTGCACAAACAAAAATGTGCTTCCTTTAGTGGCTATGAAAGTAAAATGAGCCTTTGGCTATTGATTGGTAAGCTTATTTTTAGTGGATTATTATTATACACTGGAACAACATATTTAAATAAATAAGAAATAATAATGATAATACAAATAATAATAAAATAAACAACATCTTTTGCGAAAGTAAAATTGTTCACTAATCAAGTTTGAGTTATGCGTTTACTTTTTTACACATAGATATAAATCATGTACGGAAAACGATAGTCCAACCATTACTTGTCGCCAAATTGGTTGACTGCTATATCAAATTAAACCGCATAAAATTTGCCGAAATATTTCACGCCAGCAGTGTCGAGATCGCTCCGATTTATTCCTGCCCTTGATGGCCCTTTCCAGCTGAGGAATCTAGGGAAGAACGTAGTTGCAAAGTGTGCAAACCGAACTTTCAAAACTTTCTCACTTCTGGACCAACCAGAACCGAGAAGGATGACGATAAAGGAACCAGAAAAATTAAATAGTTTCATCTCTAGTCGGTTAGCATTGCTCGTTTGCTGTGGATGCTGCTCTACTTGGTTAGGATAATTTATGTTTGGAAATCCGAAAGTTACAAATTTAAATATTTTCGCGCTCTTTTATCCCGTCCCAGCTCCCGTTCCTATCGTTTCCGAACCGGATACCGATGGTTTATTAGTTTCAAAACTTTTAAATTGAAATATCTTTCTCATGGCAGAACACCACAGTAGCGGCTACAGACGTATCTTGAGATATAATCATTAAAATTCATCTTCCTCCCAGTAATATTTTATGTGGAAACGAGTTTCCGATGTTTTTCGGTTCAAACATTTCTGGATTGTGTAATTGTTATTAGATTTGCTAACCGAACTCGCTAAAAACCTCAATCTGAACTTTTTGGCCAGTGAATCGGAGGCTAAAACCGCAAAGCTTGGAATGAAATTGTTTCCTCAACAAAATTTTCCTCTCCTCGATAGAAGCTGTCCAACGAAGAATGTTTTGTAACAGAGTTTTCTAGTGTTTGGATATGATGGAGCACTTTATGTTTATTGGAATATTGAACGCTAGTAAGATTTTTGAAAACTACATATAATAGCTTATGAAATAACTTATTAAATATTGAAAAGAACTGAAGCATGAACTTGTCCGCCCCCCCCCTCACCACCGTGACTGCTTCTACAGTATTACCAGTGCGATTGTCCGACATTTCTCCGAAAACCATTTCTCCGAAAACCATTTCTCCGAATGATTTCTTCCCGAAGGATTTTCTATCGAAAACCATTTTCCCGAATGAACTGATTCCCCGAATGTACCGTTTCCCCGAAAGCTTTTTCCAAAGACATTTTTTTTATTTATTTAAAAAATATCGGTGAATGTAGCATCCACAAATTACGTAACGTTCTAGGGGGAGGGAGGAGTAGGCTCAAACGTTACGGCTCACACAAAAATTTGAAATTTTTTATACAAAAAGCGTTACGCATGTGAGGAGGGGGTCACTAATTTCCAATTTAGGCGTTACTTAATAAATGGACGCTGCCTAAGACTATATTCAGCAAGCTTGATAATCGCTTCAAATGAATCGAAAAACGAAAGATGAGATATTTGGAGTGAAAATCGATGACAGTTTTTACTGGCAGGTCCGCTTTTGAAAATATGTTAAAAAAGTTAAGTTCGGTCAAATTTTATTATGCTTAGAATAGTAATAAAAATACATAAAATATTTCGAAAGAACATTCAAGAGATGAACAAATCTAATGCTTAATGTTGTTTGTTCGAACATAACTCATCCTAATGACTTCTAGCTGAACGGGTAAAGGCAGAATAATAAAATAAAGTTTGACTGGTTGAAAACAGTTTGCAGGATCCAAAGAGGTGACGCCAATGAGATCTTCACTGCATGAAAACTTAGAAAGAATGAATGAGTCACTAATGTCGTTTTCGTTTTTAGGAACTGAGTCAGTGATCAACACATAATTAAACCAACGTCAAGCTAATTGTAGCTCGGTAGAACCTGAATCGGGTTGGAGTTGTAACTGTGAGTCAGAGCGACCAGTTCCAAGTTTCGCCAGTTCCAACCTAGGCTCAAAAACGAATTCGACATTAGTTGATTTGGGACGCATTTGACAGTCCAGCACACCGTGTCCAGGCTATCATTCGATCATTATTTCCGCGTTAGTAGACTGTGTTTCTTAAAACGTAAGCAGATGTTTTCTTTAACTATAACTGAGAACGTAAAAGGCTTGTTTTCAATTTAATAAAAATCCCTTATTTAGAACATAGGTTCTTCTTCTTTATATTACTGGCCTAATAACTATTGGCATCAAAATAGTTGATAATTTTAAAACTCTCACCTTCGTATCAGGCAGCTCTTTAAAGCTTTGCTGGTTTGATATTGTTCTGCTTGCAGCTGCTACTGATTTCATCATAAATTTGCCTTTTTTTATTTGAGAGCTGTTCTTCATAGATAAATATATCAATATAAATTAACAGAGCTACTGAAACTTTAATCAGATTTTTTCTGGTAATTACATGCTACTAGTTCAAATGTCATTGTGAGAACGAATACTACAGATTATAATATTTTGATCCAACATTTTCAATGCTTTCGATCTACTTAATTAATTAAGACCTAATTACTCTTAATTACTTAACTTAATTAAGATTTTTTTTTCAGGCGATTTTTTTTTCTGTTTAATCAGTGATTGAATATTGTGAATGAATATTGAATATTAGAACGGTATAAATATAAAGAACAGCCTATTATTCCAAGAAAGCAAAACTAAGCCGAATGTTCATTCGTCCAAATGTTCATAAGCCTATATACTCCAAAGATACCGCTTCAAATGAAACTGTCTATCATGTGCTCGCTTTTTTCATCAGGGTATCACAAAAATTAATCAAAGTTGTTTAGAGCCGTGGCACATTATTTTGAACATCCGTAACTTTAAACAAATGGATTTTTATAGCAAATTTATCAATTTTCGTCTAATCTTACATCAGCTAACACGTTAAATACTTTTTGGTAGCATGAACATGGATAACTTTCTGTAATGTACCGTGGGGCAAGTGGGTAATGGAATTCGCATAGTTGAGATTCTTCAAGTTCTAGAGACTTTAAATTGAAACAAATGAGGTCGTGTGTATTTTTTTAGCTTGACTCCCACCAAATACCGTTTTGACTCATATTCCGAACACTTAAGGCCAACAGTGACTTCAAACGCATCTGATTGGCATAAATTGGCAGATATTTGTATAAAATTTAATTTCTTCGCAAAGTTAAACTGTTATCTGTTGGGTGTACCAATAATAATGTTGATTTAATAAGTTATAGTATTGTTTTAACGTAAAAGTATGGAACAACATTTTAAATTAAATGCCGAACACTGTGTTTATTCTGTTTCATATTCCGAACACCTTGATTCTAATTCCGAACAGCACAAATAAATCGTATTCAAATGAATAATTTCGCAAAAAAAAAAAAATATATGAGTTTGTTCTACTGGTCTCAAACTAGATAGTCATCACTACTCCCGCGGTATAAATTACATTGGAGAAGGTTAAATTGAATTGCAACTGACTGCTATTTCCTTGTTATTTGATGACATATTTCAGCGAACCATTTCAACCAAATCACCATAAAAAACCGAGTGTTCGGAATATGAGTCTGTTCGGAATTTGAGACAAAACGGTATAAGCAGCATGCTGAAATTGATTTTTATGTGAAACTAGTGGTCCCGGCAAACTTCGTCTTGCCATCAAGTAGGCTGTTGGAAAACGTCAAGAAACCACCGGTACAAAATGACACCTTAGTCTTCTCTCGTTTTTCCGATTATTCCGGAGACTTTCTAAAACATTTTCCTCGCACGAACACGTCGCATCCCTTGTGGAGTGCAACAGTGATAAACTTGCGTCAATCTGTTGACCCGTTCTCAAGTCATTTCGTGACATACAAACATCACTCCATTTTATTTATATAGATAGATAGATAGATAGATTAAAGAATAAAAATACAGAAAAAGTTTTTGAAAAATGTCTCTTTACTTTTCACTTGCCCCAAAAGTGGGGCAAATGAAAAGTTTATCGTTTTGAATAATAAATTCAAAAACAAACAGTTATATTAACGATTTCTATTACATTTAACATTTATTAGGGCGTCCCAATGAACAAAACATAAGTAAAATGTAAACAAAGACAATTTTGTTCTTGTCACTTGAATTTTCTTCTGTTCAGTTATGTTTGTTGAAAGATTCGACAACATTATAACTGCAACATTTCCAACGTTAGTTCTTACATCATGAGATAGCAACTGCATTTCTGCTGCGTAGAATTTCCACCGCTCGTTATTTGTTTTTAATAAAGTCGGATATGACGTCGGATAACTCTTTGGGAGAAATCAAACGGAATCCTTCAGTATTTAGAATCTGTTTTATGTGGATAGACCTATACCCCATTTTTATGTTTTGAATTAGCTTCACATAATATTTCACGGGATTTCCGTGCGCTGTCTTATGTTGGAACCAGGGATGGGAAATGTACTGTCGTAAACATTTACCACCTCGACATTCACATTTTTCTACACGACCATCAAAATCCAAAGCAAACCATGACCGTTCAAAACAAAAAAATGTCACGGCTCTTCAAAACTGCAATCTTCTTCTTCGCAACGTTTTTTCAAACCCGAATGCGAAATGACTCGAGCACAGTGGTTACACGATTTTTCAGGTTTTCGGGGTTTTGCATTTGGCAGCTATAAAAGTATATTTACCAAGTTGTGTTTCAACTGAAACACCTAAAGTTTCAAAATTTTTAGTTTCACATGACGAAAACAGTTGAGTTTTATGCTCCTATGAATGATGATTGCTACTCCCCCACATGCCCCATCAAGTCGATCATTACGATAAACAAAAAAGTTAGGATTTTTTTTAGTTTGGATCCAGGTTTTAAATAAGTTTCGGTAATAACTGCTATATGCACGTTATTAGCTGTAAAAAAATTAAACAGCTCGTCCTCTTTACCATTCAGAGAACGAGCATTTCAATTTAAAATATTTAAATTATTATTTGGATCCATTAGAAAAACGTAATCCAATAACAATTTGATTTGTAAATTTTACATCTACTTGGACTGCTTCAGTCATAGTGGTGGCTGCATCAATCATTAGATTCAATTGTTCAGTTAGAAAATTAAAATCAGAGGCAGACATATCACTTGAAGTGGGTACATCTGATGATTTTCCATTGGAATTTTCGGTAGACGAAGAAGCGGAGTAGGAGTTACCTGTGGCGGTAGGGTTTTTTCCATTAGATTTGAAACAAGTAGAATGGGTACTCATAGTACGAACAGGGGAGGAGTTCAAATAACCTGCTGCGGCATTCGAAATTGAAAGATTCGAACGACTACCCGACGGATTAAAATTTGTTTGTGAATGAGCATGATTATGATCTTCCTGGTGGGTATGATTCCTAATCAAGCGATCGTTAACTGAAAAATGAGCATTGTTCGATACTCTACCAGGCAAATTCCGGAAACGACCGTTATCGTAACGGATATTATCTTTCATCTGCCTGGCACGAGCCTCAATGACTCTTTTGCGTGAAGGGCAATTCCAAAAATTGGACTTATAATTAGCCCCGCGATTAGAGCATATGAACTTGGTGGTATCTTCCTTCACTGGACAGACGTCCTTAGCGTGAGAAGAACCTCCGCAAATCATGCATTTAGCATGCGACAATTTTTTGTACCATGACCCCACTTTTGGCACCGACGGCACTGAGTGGGGTTCTGGTAATTTCCTCCAGGTTTCTGGAAATGTTCCCATGTCACACGGACATCGAACATTAAGTTTTGGTTTTTCTAAAGCTTTAATATTATTTAGATCTTTTTTGTTAAAGTGAACTAAATAATATTCTAGAGAAAGCCCTTTCCGAACAATGCCAGATTGAGTTCTCATTTTCATAATGATTACTTGGACTGGGGAAAATCCAAGTAAATCTTTTATTCCATTTTTGATCTCTTCAGGTGACTTATAGTCACTTGAGAGACCGTTCCAGACGACTTTGAACAAACGTTCAGTTTTGTCGTCATAAGTAAAAAATTTGTGCTTCTTCTCTTCAAGATGTCTGAGAAGAAGTTCACGATCTTTAAGAGTTTCCGACAAAACGCGTCAGTCTCCTTTCTTTGCGATTTGGAAGGAAACCTTGATTCCCCTAATGGAATTCAAGATCTCCTGCCTAAATCCCCCAAATTCGGAGCCCCTGACCACGATAGGCGGCACTCTTTATTTCCTCACTTGAATCAAAGAGCCTGGGCTAGAGGCTGCTTCGATTTGGTGTTCGGAAAATTTGTCTAGAGCATCGAACTGATTGCTCATTTCGATACAATTATTCATTTCACCCTTGGAAGAAACTTCGCATTCCGGGGAAGCGCCCTTTCTTCCATTCTAGCAACGTGTAGTGACAGTTTTAAAACCCACTTTTTTGGAAGGAAGTAGTGAATTCAGAGATTCACCCTTCCTTTTGTTAGTTGTTCATACCATGTTTAGTTAATAAACGAGCAAGACGTGACCTTCGAGAGGTTTTTTCCCAAGACGGTGTCCAAGAAGGATTACCAACGGGTTCAACAAAAAATCGAAAGCACGGGTCCAAACAAGGATCGTAAAGGGATCAATAGTAGAAAAAAAATAGTACTGAAAAGTACTGTTTTAGTAGCACTGAAAAGTACCGTTTTTAATTTTAGCACTGAAAAGTACTGTTTATGTAGCTGTTCGGGTACGTTATTTATTTTGCAGCAGCTTTTCGGAGCAGCTCAAAAACTGTAATAAAGTTTATTTACATTAGTTTTCAGCTATGACTAAATCTACATTTTACGCCAACTACTCACTCAAATAGTTTTCCTCCTGCCTTACGATATAACTTCCTTCCGGATCCTTTTGCTACTTCCGTTATCTCCTCTTCCTACATATTTAAACATCAATTAATTTATTTTCTCTTATTTTCGTTTCAGGTACTTACAACATCAACCGTACAAAGCAGCGCGATGCTACGGTTACAATTCTTCTTCGACTCTCGTGTGGTACAAGCTGGGTAAGTATATTTTTGCGTTATTTTCTTAACCATAATCTAATTCACTTTTATTTTACTTACAGGTAATCTAGGCGATTATTTTGGCAATAAATTCCATAAATTACACTCCTTGCTTGCTTACACGTATTAATAAACGAAAGAAATATCCAAATCACTCCTCACTTTCTCAAATGCGATCTTTGTTTTTGTTTTTGCAATCTTTTTCTCGCGGTTTGCTTCCGTCCTCCACTCTCGCCAAACTGTCACTTGCGGAGGGTTCGGCTATTATGCCGACAACCGACCACTACTGCCCAGCGGTGTGAACAATCCCCTGCCCGTAACATCCGGTATTTCTTCCGGAAGTTCCGGATTTACCTGCCTCTATCTCCAACACCGCTAGATTCACCACGGCTCGCCGATGTACTTTACCGTCCGCCGTCTTGACGTCCGCTTGGCGAATCCTTCCATCAGCTCCTTGGATGACCTCCTGAATCCTTCCTCGCACCCAGTTCTTCCTGTTCTTCCCTTCGACTACGAACACTAGGTCTCCGACTTTCAGGGGCTTCGTGTCCTCGAGCCACTTTGCACGATGATTCAGCGACGGCTAGTATTCCTTCAGCCATCGTTCCCACATCCGGTTGGCCAAATATACCGATCGCTTGTAGACGTCCGTCAAGGATGCAGCCAGATCCACAGCGTCGTCCAGCAGCATGTCCGCACCTGTCACTGTTCCACGGATGAAATGGTTTGGCGTAATCGCTTCTTCGTCCGCCGCTTCTTGTGGAACGTATGTCAACGGCCGCGTGTTGATCATGTCTTCAGCTTCGGCTAGGCTCGTTGACAGAATTTCGTCCGTAAGTTTCCGTCCATCATCAAGCGCTCGAAGCGCCTCTTTGACGGACCGCACCATCCTCTCCCAGACACCACCCATGTGTGGAGTGCCGGGAGGGTTGAAGTGCCAAGCAGTAACTGTTGAAGTCACCTTTTCAGCGCACTCGATGTTGATCTTCTTGATCGCCTGGATCATCGCAGCACTCGCTCCACGGAAACAGGTAGCATTGTCCGAGAAGATTTGTTCTGGAGCTCCACGTTTGCAGGCGAACCTCCTGATCGCCATTAGGCAGGACTGTGTGCTCAGACTGTGAACCACGTCCAAATGTACGGCTCGCACGGCCATACAAGTAAATACGGCGACCCACCTCTTTTCCTTCCTGCGCCCCACCGTGACTTCAACCGGACCAAGGTAATCTACGCCCACCGAACTGAAAGGACGTAAGTGAGGCGTGGATCGTTGAACCGGAAGTGGTGCCATCATAGGGACGGCCGGTTGGCAGCGGTTTACCTTGCACCAAATGCACTCCTTCGTCGCCTGCCGGATAGCAGAGCGCGCCTTCAAGATCCAGAACTTCTGCCGCAATTCGTTGAACACGGTCTCCCTGTTCGCGTGGCCAAACTTGCTGTGGTAATGCAGGATCAGCTTCTTGGTGATGTCGTGGTTCCCCGGTAGGATGATTGGGAACCTCTTATCGAAGGGCAGCTGCTCATTTTTCTCCAACCTGCCGCGAACTCTCAGGACTCCGTCTTCGTCTAATACCGGTGAGTGCTTGTACAGACAACTGGACCTTTCAAGCTTTTCCGTTGGTTGACCAGGATTCCGCTGAAGATTTTTCGTCAGCGTATTCAACTCCTCCGGGAAACCATCGAACTGAGCCTGCTTCCACAGAATAGTTTCCGCCGACTGCAGCTCCTCTCGTTGAAGTGGCTTCGTTTCAGCCGAATATTCAGCCTTGACCATTCGACGCAGGCGCTCCGTGGCTGGAATAGCCATGATCGGCAACCCGGCTCTTTTACGCTGACAGTTAGAGATGAAGCGCACTACTGTTGCCGCCACACGCAGTAGCTTTATCCAGCTCGACACGGTTTCAGCTTCCACCACCGTATGAAACAGCAGCACTCCTCTCGCTTCCTCTTCCGTTTCTTCAACTGATTCGTTAGACGGCCACTGATCGCTCGGTTGGAACAGAATTGACGGACCCTGAACCCATTCCGAGTCGTTTTGTAGCGGAGGACCCCGGCCCCACTTGGTAAGCACGTCCGCAATGTTCTGCTTCGTTGGCACCCATCTCCAGGCTCGCATCTGGGTCAACTCCAAAATTTCACCCACTCTGAATGCGACGAACTGCTTGTACTTATGTTGGTCCGAGTGCAGCCAGGACAATACAGTACGAGAATCCGTCCAGAGAACTGTGCGGTCGATTTGCAGGGAGTGTGTATTCATGACCGTCTGCCTCATTCGCGCTCCAAGTACGGCGGCCATCAGCTCTAGACGAGGAATTGACTGCCGCTTAAGTGGCGCCACCTTCGCCCGGGACATGACCAAGCTACACTTCACCGCTCCATCAATGACCGATCGTAGATACGCCACGCAGCCGTAGGCGTGCTCGCTCGCATCGGTGAAAATGTGAACCTCGAGAGATTCTATTGAAGACGACGCCGCGTCTCCCAGGTAGCACCGAGGAATCCGCAAGGCTTCCACGTCAGGCAGCAACTCGGTCCACTGTTTCCACAAACGCCAACTTTGCTCGTCGATTTCTTGATCCCAATCGCAGCCGTTTCGCCAGAGATGCTGGATGATCACCTTGCCGTGGATCGTGTACGGCGACAAGAGACCCAGGGGGTCAAAAAGACCCATCACACAGCTCAAGACGATCCGTTTCGACGGACGCACGCCGTCGTACAAGTACCGCTTGATATCCGTTCGGTGTGTAACGGAAAAGGCGAAGACATCTAGGTCCGTATCCCAGAATGAGCCGATGATTGCCTGCGACGGCTGTGACCGGTGGTTTCACCTACGTTGCGTGGGACTATCGACGGCGCCGAAGAAGGACAAGAAATGGTACTGCAAGGCCCCGACTTGCCAAGCCGTGTTCCAGGAGTACCAGAAGCAGAAAAAAATAGCGCGCACCAAAAAACCTGCGGCGGCTACGGGAGATTCCGATAACCACAGTTCTGTGTCGGAACGAAACGCGGTAGCACTACCCGCGCCCGTGCAGGAAAAATTGATAGCGATGGAAGCGGAAAAGAAACGCCTAGAGGAGGAAATGGATGCGGAGCTGCTGCTGCGAGAAAAGGAGATGGAGATGAAAAACGCACTCAAAGCAAGAAGATTGACCCTGGAGCAGAGACTGCGTGAGAAAGAGCTAGCTGAGGAGCGGGCCCTGCGCCAGCGGGAAATTGAAGAGAAGGAGATGCAACTGCAGCAGGAACTGCAGGAAAAAGAAGACCACCTGACCCGCATGAAGGAAATGGAGAAGAAGTACCGTGAGCGGATGTCTGCCGTCGACAAGCGGCTGCAGAAAGCGGAAATCGTCGACAAGAAAGGAAAGAAGCATCCATCGGAAGCGATCGCAAAGCGAGAGGGAGTTCCTGGTCCATCTCAACCGTCGCTTGTTCGCAAACTGACGCAAGCGAACCTGAAGCTTCTCGCGGAACAGGGAGACGACACCAGCGACGAAGAGGAGGACGAAGAAGAAGATGAAGATAAAAGCAGCTCGACCAGCTCCGGTGGGGACTCATCGACGAGTAAGAAGAACGGAACGGAGATCGACAGTGCGTCTCAGCAAGGACAGCCGCGTATTGGGCCAACAAGGGCTCAACTAGCCGCGCGGAATGGGCTGACGAGGAAGCTTCCGGTCTTCTCAGGTAAGCCAGAAGAGTGGCCGTTTATTTACATTAGTTTTCAGCTATGACTTAATCTACATTTTACGCCAACTACTCACTCAAATAGTTTTCCTCCTGCCTTACGATATAACTTCCTTCCGGATCCTTTTGCTACTTCCGTTATCTCCTCTTCCTACATATTTAAACATCAATTAATTTATTTTCTCTTATTTTCGTTTCAGGTACTTACAACATCAACCGTACAAAGCAGCGCGATGCTACGGTTACAATTCTTCTTCGACTCTCGTGTGGTACAAGCTGGGTAAGTATATTTTTGCGTTATTTTCTTAACCATAATCTAATTCACTTTTATTTTACTTACAGGTAATCTAGGCGATTATTTTGGCAATAAATTCCATAAATTACACTCCTTGCTTGCTTACACGTATTAATAAACGAAAGAAATATCCAAATCACTCCTCACTTTCTCAAATGCGATCTTTGTTTTTGTTTTTGCAATCTTTTTCTCGCGGTTTGCTTCCGTCCTCCACTCTCGCCAAACTGTCACTTGCGGAGGGTTCGGCTATTATGCCGACAACCGACCACTACTGCCCAGCGGTGTGAACAGTAGCATTGAAAAGTACTGTTTTATTGCGTTAGGTAGTTTTTAAGAAAACTTCCAAGAGCAGAGAGAATTCGTGTACGCACATAGCGATGGGCGATTTTGAATCGATGTTCCAAAAATCGATTTTTTCGTTCCGATTAATCGATTTTTTGAATCGATGTTAAGAGCACTCAAAATCAAGTGAATCGATTTTCTTCATTCGATTTTTTGTTTCGATTCAAAAGAATGAAATTGATTAGAATTTTTAAAGAGTTGATGAACTGTTAATCTTATTTTGAATCAGACTTGAATTGTTTAATGTATAATTTTTAATCTCCAACGTAATTCAATTGAAAGTATTCAAAAAAACATATAAAATTGCTTTTGGTCTTATTTTGAGACCTTGGTTTTGTAAATTTTCCTATGAGTTTGAATATCGAATCGATTCAAAAACATCGATTCAAATGATTCGATTAAATCGGTGAATCGATTCGACATATTAAATTTGAATCGATTCAGTAACATCGATGTTCGGGTCAAATTTGCCCAACGCTAACGCACAGCACGAAGGTACGATGCGCACTGCACATTGGATATTCTATATAACTCATTAGTACTTTACCAGGGAGGAAGCTTCAGAACCATTTTCAAAATGTTATTTTGAATTCTCTGCAGAGCTTTCTTCCTGGTATTACAACAGCTAGTTCATATTGCTGCAGCATACAACATGACTGGCCCGAAAATTTGTTTGAATTTCAAAAGCTTGTTTTTAAGACAAAGTTTTGATTTTCTATTAATAAGCGGATAGAGACATTTTACGTATTTATTACATTTGACTTGAATGCCCTCAATGTGATTTTTGAAAGTTAAATTCTTATCTAGCATGAGCCCTAGATACTTAACTACATCTGACCAATTTATTGGAACCCCTCTCATCGTGACACCAATTTGACCAGTTATATTTATAAAAGTATGACAAATAAAAGTTTTTAAGTACATTTGGGGCCCAGATAGCCGTAGCGGTAAACGCGCAGCTATTCAGCCTGACCAAGCTGGGGGTCGTGGGTTCGAATCCCACCGGTCGAGGTTCTTTTCGTAAAGGAAATTTTCTCGACTTCCCAGGGCATAAAGTATCTTCGTACCTGCCACACGATATACACATGCAAAAATGGTCAATCGGCAAAGAAAGCTCTCAGTGAATAACTGTGGAAGTGCTCATTAAAACACTAAGCTGAGTAGCAGGCTCTGTCCCAGTTGGGACGTTAACGCCAGAGAAAAGAGGAGAAGAAGAAGTACATTTGAATTGAGCCCAATAATTAAAATTTACCCTACAAACACGTCGAAAACAGTTCTGTAGCTTTCTTTATTGTAACTAATGCTCCGTGTGACGTGTTTTAAAATCGTCTTGAACCATCTCATCTGAGACTCGGCTAGGTCCACTCCGGTCGACCATCGTTCAGTTTGGTACCGGAAAATAATCAAAGCATTTTCGTTTTCCATGATGGCGAAGCTTCCTCTCTTATGTAGAGCTTCAGTTACGTTTCCAATATGCCTATGAATGGATGGGAAGGCCTTTCAATTCGAAGCCAAACTGGGTAATGGTTGAAATTGAGGGCCCGCAAAGAACGTGAACTGATGGCGGCAACCGGCAAAAAGCGAACAAATATAATAGCAATCTAATATCTTCCTGTGCCTCATTCCAGGAACCCCTTCTTTTTGACACAATCACGTCGGACTCTTATCTTTGAAAGTGCGCAAATAATTTCCTTGTTAGGATTCTAATTTCCTTTCATCTATTATCCACTTTGAGGTTTTGCTTTCATGTTTTTGGCTGACCGTTCCAAGAACACGAAGCTTTATGGAAATATATTAATCCAATTGGCCGCTAAGAGGAAGCCACATATTCCACGTTACAGATGCCTTCCACATTGTAATACTTACTGTTCCGCAGATGGCGTTTTATATGAAATCTGGTAATTTGAATTAGAATAACTAGGTTTTTGGATAATTGGTTGCGTTGTTTTTTTTTTTTCTTAGACGCATCTATAACATGACAAATAGTTTACTTCTTACCTTTTATGCCATTTGCGATACGTGGAGAAAATTTAAAAAGCTGACTACACAAAACGATTCTGAACAAACAACTTTGTGGTCTATAAATACTTGACACGGACAAAAATCGGTTCTCCGACATTACCCGGAAAGCCATTACCCGGAATGCAATTACCGGAAGACCATTAACCGGAAAACCGTTACCCGGAAGGACCAATTACCGGAAAATTATTTCTCTATTTTTCGCCTTTTTCATTAACGTCCTTTTAACCGTTTTGCGGTCATTCATTTATTTGCATTTCCTAGATGATTCACCCTTCTTTTAAAAATAAGCTGTTCTTTCAATTTA
The DNA here is from genome assembly GCF_002204515.2 of Aedes aegypti. Taxonomy (NCBI): domain Eukaryota; kingdom Metazoa; phylum Arthropoda; class Insecta; order Diptera; family Culicidae; genus Aedes; species Aedes aegypti. Next base: position 34,341 of record NW_018736174.1, on the reverse strand, counting down.
TCTTTGCAGCATGTTTTGGCTGAACTGACTAAACTTGGTTACAATTATGTAACTTTACTTTTGACATTCGACCGTCGAGTGTCCAAATGTTAATTAACCCCTCTACCGGCAGCTTCATTTTTTTACCGCAAAATAAATCATCAAATCGTTATAACTTTTTTTTTTTTCAATATTTCTGCACCATTTTTTCACAAGTTCTCAAACAACTCTTCTAGTTTAGGAATCCGTGTCGATGTTAATTATTGGTGATCTGGTTTTAGATATATTCCGATGTTCCTTGGGGGACCGACATTTTCCATATAAAATGTCTTTGGCGGCCATTTTGTTTTTGATCAATTTATCAAAAAAAATAAAATATGGGCTATATAATGCCAGGTAATAAGAAGCTACTCTGAAAAAAAATATGTAAATCGGTTCAGTATTATTGGAGATATCTGAAAATTACGATATGATGTTTTTTGAAGTTTATAAGATCATTATTTGGCCAGCGTGGTTCCAGAAATCAAAATGCTCATTACTTAAGGTGAAGATGAATCGAAGCCACAACTCAAATTTTCAAGAGCACGGATCTGGAGAACCAAACATCCATTTAAGCTGAAAACTTAATCGATTGGTCACTCGCTGGTGGTGACCAATCGGTTAAGTTTTCTGCTCAAACGGGTGTTTGGTTCTCCAGATCCGTGCTCTTGAAAAATTGAAGTTTGGCTTTGATTCATCATCACCTTAAAGACGGCTGCACCAAATTGCTTCATTTTTTCACAACATACTCTCATTAATGTATTGTTCCGAAGAGTGAACACCGAATACGATTAAAATTCTGTAGCCTGAGAAATTAACGGGGGGTTCTAGTTACGGGTCGGTCCCCCAAGGAATTTTGAAATATATTGAAAAAATATTGAAAACCAAAAAAAGTTATGACGATTTGAATTTTGCGGTAAAAAATGAAGCTGCCGGTAAAGGGGTTAACAAGCAATCAGTGTTTGGATTTCGATCAGAAAAAGCCGATCGAACCATATTCAGAGAGTGCAACAGTTTACGAATCATAACAATTCGTGGCACATTGCAATCGGAGAGCCCTATGAATGTTTATATTCACTCTCTCGTTTGGTACGTGGCGAGAGAGCGTTCAACAGCAGTAACTCTCACAGACTACAACGGTGTCGAGCCAATCGGGTAATTTTTGTTTTGCATAGAATTTATTTATTTATTTATTTATTTCGTCAATCAATTGTAGACTACATGTTTGCTTAATACTATGTTGTATTATATCTCAGGGAATTAAAATATTGCCTAAGCTTCGTTCGCGACATGGTCAAATCAATTTCTGTGTAATGCTGGTTATAAAGAGATATCATTTGATTTATTGGGCCGAATTTGGCATAATTAGTTCGATGATTGTTTGATGCGAACAAATTCCGATTCCTCAACTGTCTGGCGGGCGTGTAGAAATTCAAACTAGATAAGAGATTGGTGGAATCAATACGATGCGATACTATATCATTGACAAATGAAATCATGGCTAATTCGCGACGCTCCTTTAAAGTTTGGATGTCAATAAGCATGCATCGAGCCTCGTATGATGGCAGTGGAAACGTTGTCCAGCCTAATTTGCGTAAGGCATATAAAAGAAATTGCTTCTGTACTGATTCGATTCTATCCTCATGTGTTTTCATATGTGGGGACCACACAATACTACAATATTCTAAAACTGATCTTACATAAGCAATGTACAAGGTTTTAGTCGTGTATGGGTCCCGAAAATTAGAGCTAAAACGCTTAATAAAGCTTAGCATATTGGTTGCTTTATGGACAATAGTATTATAATGGTCAGTGAATGTAAGTTTAGAATCTAATATAACACCTAAATCTCTAATCTTATCGCACCTTTGAACATCTTGATTTTCTAAAGAGACAGTAATCTGTGGTGTATTACGTTTTCTGCTATATGTGATTAGATTACATTTTTTGACGTTTAATTTAAGTAAGCTTTTACTACACCATTTATCAAATGTACTTATTTCATTCAGATAAATGTCGCTCTCTTTTTTGCTATTGATTTCCATAAAAAGTTTCATATCGTCAGCATAAATAAGAATTTTAACATGTTTTATCACATATGAAATATCATTAACAAACAATATGAATAACAGTGGGTCTAAATGTGAACCTTGGGGAACTCCTGATGTATCATGAACAGTTTTAGATAGTTTTCCCTCAAATCTTACTATTTGTTGGCGTTCTGTTCAATACAATTCAATCCAGTTGAGGAGTCTCATTGCAATTCCCATTTTATTTAGCTTGAAAATCAACATAGGAATATCTAATCTGTCAAATGCTTTACTAAAGTCGGTGTAAAGTGATTCGACGTGGTTACCTCTATCCATTGCATTTAAAGTATAATTTACAAATCCCAAAAGGTTTGTTGTAGTAGAACGACCTTTAAAGAAACCATGTTGAACATTCGTTATTCTATGTTTTATTTGGCTAAATACTTTTTTATTAATGATTGATTCAAATAGTTTTGGAATGGATGAAATAATAGCAATTCCACGATAATTTCGAATATCAGATTTTTTACCAGACTTGTAAATGGGTATAAGAAATGACCTTGTCCATTCTTTTGGAAATCTGCCCTTTTCAAGTGACAGTTGAACAGCCAGAATAATGGTGCTGTAAATTCATTGGCTAAGTTTTTCAGTAAAGCAGGAGGGATTCCGTCAGGCCCTGATCCTTTGGAGGAATCTAAATTCTTCAGTCCTGTTAAAATGTCTTGTACCTGTATTTGACTAACGCCTACATCGGTTGTAAAATCAGGAAAACTAGAAAAGTGCTCAAATCACGGTCATTATCCGAGAAGTTTGTATAAGTCTCTTGGAAAAAATCAGCAAAGAGATTGCAAATGTCATCTTGATTATCTGCTACTTTATCATCCAATGTCATTTTAGATGGAAAGTTGTTAGACTTCATCTTAGTTTTAACATAATTGAAGAAATTCCTAGGGCAAGATTTTAAATCATTTTCAATTTGTGTGTTGTACTCTTCAAGTGCAGTGGATATGGCTTGATTAAGTTGGTTGACAATATACAAATAATTTTCTAAACTTTCTTGAGTTTTTTTTTGTCTGTAAATTTGATGAGCCTTTTGCTTACGATTTTTCAAATTTTTTATTTGCTTATTAATCCAAACAGGATTTTTTGACCCATTCCTACGACGTCTCCGCAAGAGTGAAACTTCCATCTGAATAATTTCCGACAAAATTTAATAAAAACCTGTAACTGCATACTTCAAATCTTCCTGATTTTTCAAAACGGATTGCCAATCTATTCTATTCAATTTCTGTTTGATGCCGTTATAATTGGCGTTTTTATAATCAAAGAAATTCTCAAAGTCATAATAGTCGGAATTATGATAATTATGAACAAAGATTGAGTACTCGATAGCTGTATGAAACGCTTCATTTTTCCATAGTGCAGAAAGAGATTCGTTCACACAGAAATCTTCCATTATGTTTGAGAATAAGAAGTCCAAATAACAGTTTTGTCGGTTTTTCACATGATTGATTTGATTTAAACCTAAAAATGCAGCTCTTTCAAAAATAAGTTGTAATGATACGTTTTCACCAACAACCGGCAGCAGAACATTTTCGTTTTCGGAATCACGAATAAAATCAGCATTACGCTGATTAAAGTCGCCATAGATATGCACTTTGAATTCTGGAGAAAACTGCGACAAAATTTCTTCAGCGGTTTGAAAGAAAATTTCATATTATAATTTGCAAGCATGGTCTGGCGGAAAATACACAGAAGCAAATATATGTGTTTCACCGGCGATATGTGCTTTTACCCATACGTGTTCAAACTCTTTATATTTTGATGAAACAATTAATTCTGAATTGAATTTCGAAGATATTGCAATGAGAACTCCCCCACCATACATTCTTTGGGTAAGAACCAGATCGCGATCATCTCTAAATACATTAAAATCGTTACCAAAAACTTCTTCACTCTTAATTTTTTCGTTCCAACTAGTTTCTGTACCCAAAACAACCGAGAAGGATGAAGTTACTATTCTTTTATAAATTTCGTTCATTTTTGATGCACTCCTCATGCGATTGAAATTTTGGCAATATACCAAAATTTTGGTAGCTTCTGAAGAAGTTTTTGGAAACACATTCCTTTGCACAGCATTACTTGAAATTCCAGATCCTTCATTAGACACATCGTTATTATTTAAAATATTACCTAGAACAATTTGTTGAATATTACCCACTATTGGATCGTCATGGTCTACGTCTGGAGAAGACTGCGTCAGGTTGAGCGTAAACAGCTGAGAAGTCATCAGGTCCTGGTGAGCATCGGTTTCCGCACAATTATTGTCGTCATAATTTGCTTCCTCTGGAGAGAGCGTCAGTTCTGGCGAAAACACGTGTGTCTACAGGGGCACTCTACGTAGGATGATGGAGTTGAAAAAGTTCCTTGTGGCATGTTTCGTGAAGTTGTGGGGGCGCTTGGTTGGTAGGGATTCATGGTTTCCCTTTTTTCAAATTGTATCGTTGGTTGGTAGTTTAGCGGTGGACGTGAAAACTGATTTTTTGCTGCTGCAAGTAGCTCACGATCGGGTGGAAGGTGGAAAGAGTTTGCATTATTAGCAGTGGCATTCCTGCGATTGCCGAAAACAGTACGGCGGGAGTTCATAGAATTTAAGCGCAGAGGGGTATTGACAGAACTGTTGTTGTAAACGTTGTTTACATTACCACCCAAACTGTTGGTTGTAGCATTGCGTGTCACGTTCCGCTTACGTCGCCTTCTGGCCTTCTCGGCCTGCTTTTGCTGATTCAATCGGTGGAGTTGGCGTTTGTCGTATTCCGCCCAATTCGCTTTCCATACTTTCCTCGTGCTTAAGAGTCGCCAGCCAGAGTTGTCTTCTTTGTTTTTATTTGATTCAGAATTTAAACTGGGCGGTGAACCTGCGGTAAGTAATATCTTCTATATTTTCTGGTAATACAACCTTACACAACTTAAATATAATCTATTGGATCATCGAACAACATTGTGATTGCAAACATAGCACAGAAAATGGAATATATTCGTCTTTGTTCATTGGTCAGAATGAGAGTGTGTCAGCGAATGTAACACGTTGTGACACACAGGGATCGGCGCCCAACAGTGGGTGGTGTATGTCTGTCTTTTTTTCCTTTCGTGGCTCGTTATCTTCCACGAACGATAAATATCATGCGTGTTGTGTGAATGCAGGCGGATAAATGGCTTTAAATTTTGGCTCATGTGTCAATGATCGTTTAATTTTCCAAAGCCTGCAAGCAATGATTAGCATTTTGAACACGTTTGGTTGTGCTACTTTTCGCCGAGTGTCAATTCACGTTAGTCGTTTCTGTAAACGTCAATCAACCAAATGCAAATCTTCCGTACATCCCTTTTTCAAGAATAACCCGTTTTGGGTCATCTGATATTCACCCTTCTTTATTTGGTTGGCGGTTCTATCGAGTTTCACCGATCTCGGCTTACTGTTTTTTTTTTCTTTTTTTTACGTCCCAAACTGGGCAAGCCTGCTTCTCAGATTAGTGTTCTTATGAGCACTTCCACAGTTATTAACTGAGAGCTTTCTTTGCCGATTGACCATTTTTTGCATGTGTATATCGTGTGGCAGGTACGAAGATACTCTATGCCCTGGGAATCGAGAAAATTTCCTTTACGAAAAGATCCTCGACCAGCGGGATTCGAACCCACGACCCTCAGCATGGTCATGTTGAATAGCTTCGCGTTTACCGCTACGGCTATCTGGGCCCCATCTCGGCTTACTGTTATTTCTAGTATTTATCCTGGCATTACATTCGGGGTACAGACATTCAGAGTTATGACATTCGAAGAAAAATACAGGCTTTGGAAAATGAAACGATCATTGACACATGAAAATTTAAAGCTATTTATCCGCCTGCATTCACAAAACACGCATGACATTTATCGTTCGTGGAAGATAACGAGCCACGAAAGGAAAAATAGTCACCACGTGTTACATTCGCTGACACACTCTCTTTCTGATCAATAAACAAAGGCGAATATATTCCATTTTCTGTGCTATGTTTGCAATCACAATGTTGTTCGATGATTCAATAGATTATAATTAAGTTGTTTAAGGTTGTATTACCAGAAAATATAGAAGATATTATACTTATTCTACGCAAAACAAAAATTACCCGATTGGCTCGACACCGTTGTAGTCTGTGAGAGTTACTGCTCTTGAACGCTCTCTCGCCACGTACCAAACGAGAGAGTGAATATTGTAAATTCGGTCAATCAATAGAAAATGCAGATCGCCGAAGTTGGATTTTTCTCGGAAACTATACGAGATACTCTACTTCGGAAGTAGGGCGCATTAGAGCGCATCCGGATGCGAATCGAATGCGCTACCTCCGAAGTTAGGTATCTCGCATAGATTTTGAGAAAAATCCAACTTCGGTGAGAAACCGTTTCTAACTTTTTACCGCACCGACAATATCAACATTCATAGGGCTCTCCGATTGCAATGTGCCACGAATTGTTATGGTTCGTGAAATGTTGCACTCTCTGAATATGGTTCGATCGGCTTATTCTGATCGAAATCCAAACACTGGAAAAATAGCACAATCAAACCAATTCAAAGGAAAAGTACACTGCTCACACTATTATGGGTCACCTTGCCACGAGTATTAGTCCCTCTGTTCCACACGCATTTCAAATGGGAATGACCCACAATAGTGGGTGACCCATGATAGTGTGATCACTGTAGATCTATTGAGGTTCAATATTTCGGAATCCAGAGATGGGCGTCACAATGGCGTATAGTGTCCCTACTCTCAATCGCCGGCACTCTTAGTTTCGTCTTGATTTTTTAGATTTCCTCAAACCATAAAGGCTATCCTATATCAAGGCGATTTTTTACGGTGACAGCAACATGCACATGCGCTGCACGCACAGTTTGATGAGCGTGTCTAAGCCACAGCGATTTTCGTCGTGTCCATCTAGATCAATGATTCCCAAAGTGGGCGAATTCGCCCTCCTGGGGGCGATTTTCAGGCTCAAGGGGCGAAAACTTGTAAAACAGAATTTGGGGGCGAAAAATCCAGAAAGGGGGCGAAAAGGCTAACACGGGAGCATTTGAAAATTATTAACTCATAATCTATTTAGGATACACATCTGAAAATTAATCAATTCCAAACTTAACTATTTCCAGGAATATTTTATCTTGAATCGATATATCTCCAATTAGGGTCATTTTAAAATTATTATAGACTACACTTGATAATTTTCAAACACTTAGGTTTCAAACATTTAGGTTTTTTAATATCATGTGAGTTTTAAGATTGGTTGGCATTTGAGATTTTCACAAGGTCGGATAATAAGTCGCAAATAATATTTGAAACACACATATTTTGGATGTACAAAACATGTATTTGAGAATTTTTAGAACTTTTTGCAAATACCCAATATTTTATATAAGGATCGTTTTTATGTGGGAATTTCGAGGTTAGGAAGCAAATATTTCTTTCATTGGCATCCAGATTATTTACAGAAAAAAGTACCCATTTTGAACATTCGGTTGCACCAATTCTTTTCATATGGCACAATTATTTTAGAGAGAAATAAATTTTTCTTGGTGTTAGAAAAAATACCCTTTATATATAGCAATATATAAGCATTGAAATATGAGTTGAAAAACAATAATCTGGATGTTCATATATATGTTCAGTGTTCTTAGATTGAATGAAAAAAAAAATGTTCCTGGAAACGTCAAACTTTTATTATTGACAATTTCTGAAAATTACAAGTAATTTTAGAAATAAAAGATAAATCAGTTTGAAATCACCATTAGCGAATCATCCCCCAACTACGTCACTAGTTGGCGCCTATGCATACATTACATTCAAAAAGTTCAAACTGGGCCGAACTTGTATCGATAACTGATTCAGTAGCCTGTAATGCACGCAAAATATTGTTAAAATTGATATTATAAATTGCAATCTAGTAAATCATTCCTAATAATATTGGGATATCGATATTGAAGAAAATATTTTTAAATGTACATTATAGTTATTGTATCATGACTCTATGCGAGTCGAAGACATTTTTTTGACATACAGCGCTTAATAAAATAAAATATTGAAATGGCATATAAGGGGGGCGATTTCAGATAAATGATTGCCTCAAGGGGGCGAAATTTGAAAAAAATTGGGAAGCACTGATCTAGATGGTTTCATATAAGAGTGCTTGCATCGACTCAACAACGAAATCACGTCGATTTTTTATCGACGTCACTTAAAAAATCGTGTTGATTTGGGGGAGCTTTGAAGCTAAAATGAGAATTGCACTGTTGTATGTCACTTCCCTCGCAAGAATAGTGTTTTTTTTTCTATTTTTTGATACAATATTTAAATTGGATTCTAAACTGTGATTTGAAGGTTATAAGAAATCCATTATGAATCCAAACATTTTCAAATGCTGAGATATTCCATTTACTACAATGCACCCAACCTTAATCGCTAAGCGTTTTTTTCGATTTATATTGACCTCGTTAATATTTGACATCAAATATACATAACGTAAATAATTCGTTTCATTCTTTTTATCCTTGCCTGTAATGTTTAGTTTTATAGCCTAAATTTGAAGACATAGTTTTTCGATCTATAGGGAGCCGGATCCTATTATTGGCACTTTTGATTCACTTCGGCAGTGGGATTTTTTTGAAACAAAGTGAAGCTTTTCAGAAAGATCGAGCTGAGGTTGGTAGAATTGAATAGCGCCGGCTCAAAAATATTTCTAGTTGGCAAATTCGACGACGTTTCAGATCTAGAGTACTTACATACTTGTCAAACTATGTATGAATGCAAAAGTGGTCGATTGACATAGGCTCTCAGCTATTAACTGTAGCAATGCTACTAGAATAGCTTTGTCCCAGTTGACTCGTAACGCCGGCAAGAAGAAAAACATATTTGGTCCATAGCTGTTTGAAGATGTCTTTTGAAAAAGTGTTTATAGAAACCGAGAGAGTCAGGAATGTCCATGGTTAGCGTGAGATAATTTGTGCTGAGCATCATTGAAAGAGAATAAAAATGTACTGAAAAAGGTCGTCGAAAATGGAAGATTTGGCTTTCCGGGTAATGGTGCATTCCGGTAAGTGGTATCCCGGTAAATTGCATTCCGGGTAATGGTATAGAATCACAAAAATCTGATTACCAACAAAGATTTGCAAGTCGCCAAATTCATAAATTGGTAAGATCATGATATCATGGTTTCATCATCATGATTTTTCATTGACGTAACATCCAGAATGGCAACGCTCACTCATAAATAAAAATAGTCACTAAATAGGGTCCTGAAGCTCTGTCCAAAATGCTTAAGTTTAGGCCAAACACACATGTTTACTCAATTTTCAAATGATTTTCGTTGGTTTAAGTCCAAAAAATATTTTTTTCTGATTTTTTTAGATTTTGTCGCACCTTATGGTTTAACTCCAATTTAGGGTTTTCTTTGTTTTCCGTGTCCCTTTCAAAATGTCAGATAAGAACAACCCTAGTGTTAAAACTAAAACCCCTATGGTATTTTTGTCGACAAAGTGAACGTCAGACATGATCGAACTGTTTTAAAAATTGAAGTTATAATTTGCTACAGCCGTTATTTGAGCTGAAAAAGTTGCTAAAGTAGTTTTAAGCTTGAAACCTTGAAGCTTGAAACCTTAAAAATCCCCACCCTACTCTATGACGAAATATGTAGAGTGTGTAGTAAATCAAGTGTTTTATATTGTGTAGCCTTCTTTTTGCTCAACAATTTAAAACACTTGATTTACTACACACTCTACACATTTCGTAATAGAGTAGGGTGGGATTTTTAAGGTTTCAAGCTTAAAACTACTTTAGCAATTTTTTCAGTTCAAATAACGGCTATAACAAATTAATATTCTAGTTTTTTAAAAAAGTTCCATCTTGTCGGACGTTCACTTTGTCGACAAAAATACCATAGGGGTTTTAGTTTTAACGCTAGTATTTAAATCGTTTAAATTGTTGAGCCTTCTTTTTGAACATTTGATTAATGTCATTGAAAAAACTATATTAATCTTTCGACTACTAAAATTAAATTATATAATTAAATAGCTCAATCTAAAATGTTTTGTTCCTGAAAATACCATCCTAGAAAAATATTTATCATAGCAACATTGCTTCCCGTGCCCCAAATGAAAAATGTTAATATTTTGCATAGAATGCTTTTACGTGACTGGTTTGCGCTGATGTACTTTTGAGGTAGCACGAGTGGCATGGCACCTTTAAGTGGAACGTAATTGTCTTCCTTCAATCCGCTTCGCATGTTCTTTAGCTGCACACAGCGTCAAAATTTCAATCATCTTCTAAGTTGCATGTAACTCAGATTTTTTTTTTGCGATAAGGGATCGTATATTGACAATATTTTTATAACCTGAAAGTTTAAAATGAATCTGCCTGAAAAAAAAATGAGCCATTCAAATTTGTTATACCTACTCAAACGCCGGTTTTGACATTTGCAAAGTGTATGGTAAAATTTTCGCCGTCAGAATATTCCGAAAATCCGTTTGAGATACATGAAATTTTGAAATAATAAAAATTTTGAGACAGTGCTGCATTCGGCAATTTCGAGGAAGTACCAGCTCGCGTACCACCTGATTCCAATCGTTTCATCTAAATCAGTAACTCCCAAAGTGGGCGAATTATAAATTTTTAAGTTTAAACAATAAGAATGATCATTCAACTTAAATTGTAAAGCTAAAGTTTTGGAAATCGTGCTCAATTAAGAATAATGCTTAACGAAAATCGTGACAATTTTTTCAACAAAATGTTCATTTTCGCATTCGTATATCGTGTGGCAGGTACGATGATATTCTATGTCCAGAGAAGTCGAGGAAATTTTCATTACGAAACCTACGACGCCTATCCTCCTATTCATTTCCATCATTTGCTTCTATAGACTCCCTTTATCTTTGAGTCGCATGACCGCTACTGCCATTGAACAAAGTAATAAACATAGAAATTTCGAGTAATGCTTTTATTTAATAAAACTTTGTATTTAAAAAGGTTATACGACAGCATTTCTAAAGAAATAATAAACATAGTATAGTAAAGTTTGCGATTAAGAGAAAGCTACAAATGTTTTCTTTCATCACTGTATTGTGCATGAAGACATATTTTTCACAAGATGGTTTTAAAACACAAAACAAAAATCAGTATTGAATTTTGCTTTTAGATAAATTTAGGTGAACATATCCAATAATTTGAAAAACAACATTGACGATTGGTCAGGATGTCAATATAGTTCTTCACGATTTTTTTTGTTGGAATTCTACATAAGTTGTTTTATTGTTCTTAGAACTACTGAATATTCATTACACAGCGTAACAAAAATGACATTTTTGTGTGTCTCATGGATGGTAGTATGTGTTTGTAGTAGATTTGGGATTGCTGAATCTGCTGCCGTTCTCAGAAATGTTCCAGCACGTCCTAATTTTTATCTACAGGGAAAGTGCCAAAGTGGCATAAGACACTGGTTTTATTAATGCTTACATAAAATTAAGAGCATGAATTATCGTTTTTTTTTTGTAATCTAATCTGAACACCAAGTCAAAATTTTAATTTTCATCAGTCAATGTCTAAAAAACTAGACGTGCCATGATATTTTTGAAAACGGTAATGGATTCAGCAACTCTTAATTCAGTAAATATCGATATCACTGCGGAACACGCTTTTTTCTCAAACATCAAAACACCGCTAGTTACATAGTTAAGGGTTGATCAATCCAGTGCCGTTTTCAAAAATATCATAACACGTCTAGTTTTTGAGATATTGGCTGTTGAAAATGCAAAATTTGACTATATCAGCCCACTTGCATGCAAGTTTATCAGCTTGTAAGGCAATTTATTTGCTTAATTTGCCACAGAATCCAAACTTTATGTGTATAACAAAACTTATCAGCAAAGTTTATAATGCTATCGATGCTCAAAAGTTATTTTTTATGTTTAAGAGAAGTATTGTATTTTGCCATATAAGAGTTTTGTATGGAGACTGCAATCATGTTAAAAAATCGATTTAATCTTAATTTTGTCGCGCAATTGCAACCAAATTATGTCTGAAATAAAAGTTGAAGTCCTATCCTAGATCTTGAGAAATGTTCAATCTACGAAGTAAGGTACCGTGGATCATTTGTCCATGATAAGCATAAATATTCAAATATTTTGAATGTTTTCACACCATTACTTCGTTTTAGGTTACATTCACGCGTCCACACTGATGCTACTTGAGTAGGCAATAATCCGAAAATAGTTTGCGAAACACTAGTCTACAGCTAGTGGTTTGCACATGACTTCTTTCTCCGTCGATAGTTCTCAGACGATTATGGAGCAAGATTGTTCTATACTGCTTAGAAGAGAGTGTTACGAAATGAATCGATTATGTTTTTTTACTAAAATATGATCAGAAAAATAGCATTTCAATCACTTCACTTTGTGTTATTGTAACTGCACAAGAAAAAAAGATACTGTAGGAAAATTTCGTGGAGTTCGCAGTCCTTTGCGAGGAGCAAATAGGTCTTACCCACTGTTTACAATAACAAGGTATCGTTTTTCTCTTTAAGTTAAATAATATGTTCCCTTAAAAGTCTGAGTATGTACGACATATTACAAAAATGTTTTTTTCCGCGTCCTCTTTACGGTTTTAGTATGCAAAAAAAAAAAAAACAAATATCAACGTTTTTTTTGTACTATTGGAATGTGTTTGAAAATAGCATGGTATGAGGGAATTTTTTCTTATGTATTTTTGCATGATACCACAGTTGTGAAAGTTGTTATAACATTTGTACGAAGTATTTAGTTTGACACACGTAATTCTGTTTGGATAAATTTTATTCTTTTTGGGACAAGTGTGCCACCTGGTTGGTAATAAACAAGAGTTGGAGAAAAACTGTAAAAATGTAAACTTCAGCAATCATAACAGTTAACCAGGAGGAAGGATCGGTGATGGTATATGCATTGAAGAACAAAATAATCTGATTTCGAAGGTCTTATTGCAAAATATGGGCCAGTTATTTTATATATAAATGTTTTAGTGTGTTAGGTTTTTTTTAATGTATGCATTTCAATTTGCCTCGTGCCCCGTCCCATTCACATAACTGTTTTATCTCATTCTAAACTGATTTTTTTTATAAATTGTAACCATATTGAAGTAACGTTTTGTAGCATGGCCACTTTTTGTAAATATTATTTTAAGATTTATTCAATATAAGCATAGATGTACATAAATTGTTATATAATTATTATGTTTTTTTTCATGTTCTTCAATGTTAATTTATTATTCGTGTTAATTTATTTTTCATTTAATCATATAATATTTCATTGTCAAAATTAACAAATTCAATAGTTCACTTAAATATATGCGATATTCAATATCACAGTTCAAAATGAAATGCACGTTTCCAAAACCGCATACAAAACTTGCATGCAAGACGCCTTCTACCAATACTATATCAAATAAAAGTCCCTGTCGCCTTACACACTACACCACGAAACACAAATAAGCCCAAGGTTGAAAGTTCAAGCCCGAACGTTCACGATCGTTATAAATAGATCGGAGTCCAAAAATAGACGGAACGATACAGGTCATTCAGATGGAATGGTAGCGAAAGAGATAGCGCTTCAATCGGTTCTCATTCGTAGTTGATGAGGATCTCCGTTTGAAAAGGTCATGAAATTACTTCGGTAATTTTACGTACTTCCGTCCATGAAGATGTAAAATCACACCTTATCTGAGGACTTTCAGAACTTCTACTCGTCCATTTTGACCTGGACCGTGGAAGAGGCGAGAGTGCGTGAATAATTATTAGTGTCGCAGTGTGTTTAAAATGTGAGAAGTCTTGTAGATTGAAATTAATGTTACTTTTTGTTCCTTTTCGTTAGTCAAGTAAAGTTCGTTAACTGAAAGCCAAGAAGGTTAAGTGCGGTAAAGTTAGTTTGTGTGTGCGATTGTGAATTGAGAAAGGTAATGGATCATTGAAGGTAGTTGAAGGTAGCTCACCGCATCAAAACAAAGGCGCCATTGTATATGGGATTTATCATTGTGACAGCATTACTGTTCTGTCAAACACACAAGGCTACGGTGGCGCTATCTATGTTTTTCATAGCGGCCGTTTTGGTTATTTTAATGATCCATTGTGAAGTTTTTTGTTGTGTGGAGAATTTTTTGTTAATGCGTCGAACAGCCGTTCGACGGCTTTTTATTTAGGATCGAAGTCTAGCGATCTACGGCCAAGCTCGGCACACCGCATCTACTCGCTAAACGTTGCTTTCGACTCCACGCTTCAGCGCTCAAAAGTCCCGGTTTGAGGGGAAAGCCGGAAGAGAACAAACCGTTCCGACAGAGCGGCCACCACCATTTCTATTAGCGTGGACAGGCCACGTGTGAAGCCTCCGACGATCCCCACCGTCGTCAACTGCGTCATCCGTCACCGACGCATGTGATGTGTGCAACAATTCATCATCTGGTAATTTCAAAAAGTCGCAGTTCGTTGCTGTATTTGGGGTGGTAGTCGCAATACCACCCTCGTCCATGTGCTAAATCCGGAGATCTACTTTGCCGTCCCATTCTTCGTCCGGCATTTCTGCTTTGCCGGCCCATTCAATGGCCGTCACTTCTGCTTTGCCGGCGGCATTCATCGCAGCTAAAAGGGTCCGTGAGTAAAAACCAGACAAACTAACCATGAGCATGCGTTAAAACTCCACACAACTAATCGAGCTCGAAGAAGAAAATGTCGATAGAACTAGATTAGAAAATCCGCACACACACATTAGGTAAAGCTAGGAAGTATGAAGAAGTAGAAGAAAGGAGCACGTCATGAATAAAAACCTAGGTTATCAAATTTCAATAAATTTTAAATGTTTTTGCTGTTCTCAACCAAATTAAGTATTTTTGTAATATGTTAGTGCTTTCCCTGTAACAGTTTTTTTTGTCTTCGAGATTTCTCACGTTTCGCGTCGTTCTACCTGTTTCTCTTCTGTTTTTTTTTTGTACGCCAGGATAGACTGCCTGGGAAATCAGTCTCTCCACTCACGTGTCTGAAACGGACAGGGAAATTTGAATTAGTGAGTTCTTCCAGTGATGATACTCGTGAGTGGTGTTTTTGTGAGTCGGTAGAACGACGGTCAGCATCAACTATTTTTCGAGAATCGCTTAAGGCGACCTCTATAACTGAGAAATCTCGATCCACTATACCTTTTGAGTTTTCTTTATCGTTTCCTAAATTGCTATTTGGACTCTTATGAAACAAACCCGCCCTGAGGTTGGGTTTCTTGCCGAGCAAACATAACTCGACAGACGGTCCTCTTCGTAGGTGGCGCTAAAGGCGTCTGTTTTTTGAGCCATGGAACGAAGCAGGAGACGGAAAACCTTTAGCCGTATTTTACGTGCTACAGTTTCGATTTTATAAAATGTAAAAGCAAGCGAAACATTTAGTTTTTACCGCAGTTTGGTGTTAAAGTTATATACGTTACAAGAGAATAGACTCTTTTGTGGAATGGAGATAAAAATAAGTACTTCAGTTATTTATTTTTGAGATTAACAAGAAAAATGTTCAGCAGTTTCATACGACGGTAATCTTAAAAATATGTGGTAAATTACAGTTGGTCTCTACTTCGTAAGTAATTCAAACTGAGAAAAAAGAAACTATCATTTCACATTAGTTGTTCGGTGGCCGCTTAACGCCATCTTGGTGACACATTTGTCTCATACTGCTGAAGAATCCTTACGGTGTTTTGGATATTTGAGAAGCTCCAAAACACATTCTTATGAGATGAAGAGAAACTAACACCTTCATGCTAAATTGATGGGTTGGATAAACTTTGGATCGCTTGAGGACTGTATCGAAAAGTAATTAGAAATATTTTTAACTGTTTTAGAAAAGTTAGGTCATTCTCACATTTGTTATTGTTCAAAGTGCTCTGCCTTCTTTCTTTCCTGGCGTCACACGTCTCAACTGTAACAGAGCCTGCTTCTTAGCTTTGTTGTTTTTATGAGCAGTGTTTTATGAGCACTTCCATGATTATTAACTTAAAGCTTTCTTTGCCAACGACCATTTTTGCACGTGTTGCATGTGTGGTAGGTACGAAGATACTCCATGCCTGCAAAATCTAGAAAATTTACTTTACGTAAAGATTCTCGACCGGCGGGAATTGAACCCGTGACCCTCAGCTTGGTCTTGCTGAATTGCACCGCGTTTACCGCTATGACTATCTGGGCCCAAGTGCTGTGTATGTCTTCTAAATGCAACACCATGTTGCTATTTTAATATTATTTGTCCAACATTTTTAAAGTCTTTCAAAATATTAGGTATACTTCTTAAAAAAAAAAAAGATATGCATAAAGTTGAAAATTGCGAAAACTGTGTCACAATGGCTGAACTTTGTTTTAGAAAATTACGGCTTTCTTAAACTTGTTTCTAATCATACTTCTTTTTGGGTTACTCCATAGATCCACGTTTATGTCAAAAACGACCGCCATATAGGGAAATAAAATGCGGAATTGGAATTAATTCATAACATTCATTTTAAGCTTTGATAATCGCAGTGGTAACATGTCCCCGACACTAGAAAAAAAAAGCTTTGATAGTGAAAAACGAAACATTTACCGTGTTATTTGTTTACAGCAGGGCCTCAAAGATAGATCAAATTGATTCGGGTTTTACAAACAAGCCTTTTATTGTAAGAATATTCTCTAAGCTTCCTTTTCACATGATTGATATGTTTTTATAAAAAAAAATGAACGCTGATGGTTCATTTTGTAT